>NC_089748.1:59087093-59109593 GCF_040412425.1 Macrobrachium rosenbergii
GTGTGTGTGTGTGTTAAGGTATGCATGTATGTATATATATATATATATATATATATATATATATATATATATATATATATATATATATATATATATATATATATATATATATATATATATATACAGTATATATATATATATATATATATATGAAATATCAAAACACCGTATCGTGCTTCTGAGTTATCAATAGAAGGGTCCACAGTGATACTCTTGTTTAGCAAGACGAAATGTATTTGTAGAAATATTTACGGAGCTTAAAGCTTTTGTCCATCCTTCTGTGGACTACACTTCGAATATAATCAAATGTGCTAATGTAAGTTCGTGAAATTTTTCTCTAATATCAATACCCAGATTTGCGGCGAAGTATCAAAATCTGTATTACCAATCAAAAATCAATAAATAAATAAATTAAGAAAATAACCATCGTTAATAACTAGTCTACAGTAAAAACAAATAAACTACGATGAGGAACTTTCCTACGCTCACTTATATGACAAATATTATAGAAAGCCACATGCTAGCTATTAGTTAATTTTGCCTTATTACGAGAAAGCGAAAGAAACAATTTGTTTATAATACACAAGCCGTGAGAAAATTGTGTATTATATACGTTTATTACTGGCGACAACTCACTCGGGGAAAGTGGCGCGGGAGCCATCCGGTGCTGCCATCTCCCGGGATCTCCGAGAGTTGAGGGCTTATCTTGGGATGTCCACAACAGGCAGCACGTTAATCGAACTGGGATGAGTCTCGCTTTACGGGACCTACTACTAGGAATAATAACGGCCTTCAGGATGATGTGATTAATATTTGCCGTGGGATTAAGTATTCGATATATCAGTCCTTGTTATTCCGTGAGAGATAGACGAAAGACTTCACAAAATCAATACGGATATGTAAGCGTACGGAGATTTCCACCCAATCTTAGTACTGCTTGTGACGTCACGGTAACTTTAATAATGATACAGGCGTTCCTTCTATGCGTCATATCCCATCCCCGACAAAGATTAAAAAAAAAAAAAAAAAGACGTACCGCGCTAAAGTGTAAATATATTCATTCGCCAAACACCTGCGAGTTTTAGATTAGAAATAAGAACGTTTCATCCGCGAATTCTATTCATGAGGTGAGAGGTTCCGAGTTGGTGAAACAATTCCTATTTCACCCGGAAAAAAATAACCAATCGAGAGATAAACCGCGAAGACAAAGAATATAATCGAAGAGTATTGTTTCTCGGTTAACAAAGCGAGGCTGCAAACAATAGAGAACGGCCGAGGGATAAGACAGGGGGATAAATGGGTAAAAGGGAACTGGTAAAATTAAACGTCGAGGTTTTGGTGTTGTCTATTAGCCTTAATGGCATCGAGTTGCATGAGACTCGAAATAGGATGTGAAGTTTTGTTAATAACAACGAAATCATATGAATAATATTGATGGGTTGCAAGGACATATCTACATACATACGGATTTGATTTAATGTAATTAAACTACTTTTATTTGTGATTGATATGGAAACTATACGATTAAAAAGGAACTGATATTGACGCGAAGAGAGAGAGAGAGAGAGAGAGAGAGAGAGAGAGAGAGAGAGAGAGATGCGAGTTTGGAGGGATATATTTCACTAACGAATGAATATTCCATCATTCATTAAGAATATGTCAGAATTCCACTATTTATCAATGTGATAAATAAAACCGTAAGAAAATAGACAAAAAATTCAAAGTCTGACGTATTATCTTTATTCCCGAAAGAAAACTCAGTTATGATTTGTACTGAACAGACAATTTAGCACAAATAAACATATTCCGGAGAATGATGCCCCGATGGGAAGTGAAAATGAAAATGTTTACATGAAGATTATACAAATAGAATCATTCATTACTCTGACAATAAAAATAGACAACTGAAAGTGCATCACATAAAAAGCATTGGACATATTTAATCCATTAATCATGATGGGAAGACCAACGTAAATTGAGTCGAAAATCCAGATGGCAGGTAGTTAATCAAGCTGGATGGAGACCCTTTTTTTCTTTTTAACTCTTGGCATGATTGATGATCAAGTTTTCCTGCTGAAGCAAATGGAAAACTCTTCTCTTTGAAGAAAGGAAAAGAAAAAAGAAAAACTCAAAAGCGAGGAGGACGGAAGGGTCCTGCGGTATTTTTGCATTCTTCAAAAATCACGCATTTTCTAAGATGTGAAGGCATTTCCCTCATTTGACAGACCGCACCCCCCTAAAGAGGAATGTGGAATCTTTTTAGGGAGGCTAAGCTCCCCTTTAGAGGAGAGGTGAACTTTTTTTTTTTTTTTAAATCCATGGAACCTTTAACCAAAAGAAATGTATACTCTTCTAAAAGATGAATTGGCATTAAGGGGAAAAAAGGTAAACAGCATCTTTTTAATTAGAGGGTAAAGTAATGTACTTTTGTCTTAAGGAATGTAGTTAGGTAGAAAATTCTCATTAGAATGAAAAAGATGTCAAAATCTAAACAGAGTCAAAATCCCTTATAAAACAATAAAGATCATCTCCAGATGGGAGGGAATCTTATCCGAAGCAAACAGACGAATAATCTTCATTAAAAAAGATGTCCTAAATATATGATAGAAACTATGCCTTACAATATATAAAAAAATCCGACTTAGGAGGAAATAAAATAATTTTTTTTGTAACGGACTTAAACTCCCTTTTATGTCTAAGAGAAAACACTTCATAAAAGTAAAGTTCATTCGCATTTAAGAGTGAAGTCCTTTACCCAAGAAGAACTAGGCTACATATTCATTTTAGGGAAATTTATATTTGGAATTAAAGTGGAAAAACCTTCAGTAATTAATTAAATTTATTCTTCTTTACATCGGATGTATAATCACCTTTCACAAAACTATCATGCGATATTTTTGAAGAATTGTTTTATAACAGAGTCTGAATGAAAAAAAAAAAAAAAGCAGCATCTCCTAACACATCACATCTAACAAAAAAAAAAAGTGAAGGACAAAACCTTTGTAAAATCGTCTCAAGAACAATACCTACTTCCTAACCAGCAAACAAGGACCCTGTACCGAAGCAACGGTTCCAGAACTACATATGCATATATAAGTCACTTCAATGTATTACAGACTCACGCCCTTGCAAGATAGCAAGGCCCTTTACACGACACTACTTCCTCTTGGCAATTTGTATTACCGTCGTTTTCCTCAAAGGGCAAATTATATTGCATTTTTCTTTGAGATCTTTTATATCTGCATTATTACTATTACTAAAGAAACCAAATTCTAGTAAAAGGATGTGTTATACTCTTATTTGTTATATTTATATGAGGTGCAGTTTGGAACATTTCTTTTAATGGACAACATCTGAGCTTGCCAAAGTTTATTTAGATTATTTATGGAAACGTAAAAAAAAAAAAATAAAAAACAACGATACAATGTAACCACTTTTTTTTTTTTTGTCACAACGTTTCACTTGCGCCTTTACTCTGATCATAGTTCTCTTCTCTCTGCCAGCAAGAAATTAAGATATCTTCGACTTTCCTCAAATTACTTAACTCGCCAGGAAAATTCTGGAAAAAAGTTTGTTAATATATCACAACTATATATAAATGTGCCCAGACAGTCTTCCTGCTTTATTCCCCCCCTTTTTCATAGAGTATTCAAATTGCCCCAACCTACTTATTAGAGTTTTAGGTAGTGGTGTCGGAAGTTTTATTTTCATTTTTCATAAATAAGCGAGATTTACATTTCATTATATATTCATATATATATATATATATATATATCTATATATATTTATATATATATATATAATATATAATATATATATATATATATATATATATATATATATATATATTATATATATATATATATATATAATATAGATATATATATATATATATATATATATATATATATATATATATATATATATATATATATATATATATATATATATATATATATATATGATACCGATATCCCATCCTCGACAAAGATAAAAGACGTACTGCATTAAAGTATAAATAAATCCATTCGCCCAACACCTGCGAGTTTAAATTAAAAATAAGAACGTTTCATCCGCGAATTCTATTCATGAGGCGAGAGGTTCCGAGTTGGTGAAACAATTCCTATTTCACCAGCAAAAAAATAACCAATCAAGAGATAAACCGCGAAGACAAAGAATATAATCGATGAGTATTGTTTCTCTGTTAGCAAAGCGAGGCTGCAAACAATAGAGAACGGCCGAGGGATAAGACAGGGAGATAAAAGGGTAAAAGGGAACTGGTAAAATTAAACGTCGAGGTTTGGTGTTGTCTATTAGCCTTAACGGCACCGAGTTACATGAGAATCGAAATAGGATGTGAAGTTTTGTTATTAACAACGAAATCATATGAATAATATTGATAGGCAGCAAGGACACATCTGTATACATACGGATTTGATTAAATGTATTTGAACTAGTTTATTTTTGTGATTGATATAGAAACTATACGATTACAAAGGAAGTGATACTGACGCGGAGAGAAAGAGATAGAGAGAGAGAGAGAGAGAGAGAGAGAGAGAGAGAGAGAGAGAGAGAGAGAGAGTTGTGAGTTTGGAGGAATATATTTAACTAACCAATGATTCTTTAATCAGTCATAAAGAATATGTCAGAATTCCATTAACTGATACCATAAGAAAAGTAAA
Source organism: Macrobrachium rosenbergii (assembly GCF_040412425.1). Taxonomy (NCBI): domain Eukaryota; kingdom Metazoa; phylum Arthropoda; class Malacostraca; order Decapoda; family Palaemonidae; genus Macrobrachium; species Macrobrachium rosenbergii. The sequence goes on from NC_089748.1 coordinate 59,091,776, forward strand.
TAAATTCAAAGTGTGAGTTATTATCTTTATTCCCGAAAGAAAAGTCAATTACAAATTCTACTGAATAGACAATTTATCACAAATAAAGATATTCCGGAGAATGCTTTCCCGGTGGGAAGTGAAAATGTTTTCATGGAGATTATACAAATAGAATCATTCATTACCCTGACAATAAAAGTAGACAACTGAAAATGCATCACATGAAAAGCATTTGACATATTTAATCCATTAATCATGATGGGAAGACCAACGTAAATTGAGTTGAAAATTCAGGTGGCAGGTAGTTAATCAAGCTGGATGGAAACTTTTTTCTTTTTAACTCTTGACATGATTGTTGATCGAGTTTTCTTGCGGAAGCAAATGGAAAACTCTTCTCTTTGAAGAAAGGAAAAAAAAAAAAAAACTCAAAAGTGGGGTGGATGGAGGCTCCTTCTTGGAATGCGGTGTTTTTGCGTTCTTCAAAAATCACACATTTTCTTAGAAGTGAAGGTATTTCCCTCATTAGACAGACGGCGTCCAACTAAAAAACAATATAAACTCGTTATAAGGAAGATAAACTGCCCTTAGGAGGATGGCCGTACTCTTCTTAAAACCTGTACCTAAAATAAATGTCTGCTCTTTTAAAAGATAAATTAACAACAAAGGGGAAAAGGTAAACAACGCCTTAAAAAGTGGGTAAACTACTAATTAGAGGGTAAAGTTATGATAAGCACAGGGAAGGGAAATTCTTAAAAAGAGACTTACGCTACTGAGTGAAAGCATAATCTTTGCCTTAAAAAAAAAAAAAAAAAAACATTTTCCTGTAACGGAGAAAGGGCATATTAATCATGAAAAGAAGAGTATATCACATTTAGAAATATATCAATAAAATTAAACCCATTGATGTTAGGCAAAATCGCCCTGGAGAAAGTAATTCTCCCTACAAATGAAGTGACAATTATTTATCCATTTTAAGTAGGCTTTCAGCTTCATCTTTTAAGAACAGGTAAAACCATCCTTAGAAGAACGGATAATACGCTGGTAGATTAAAAGCAATAAACTACAAATAATGGAAGTAACCCACACAAGAAAGGAAAAATTTTCCACAGTAAAAATAAATAAATAAATTCATCCAGAAAATTCACTTAAAACCAGTTAAGCCTTCCTCGGATGGAATATGAACTTCTCATTAGAGGCAGAAACTCGTCGAGAAAAAGAAGCCGAAATAAGTTTCAAACGGTCAATAAATTCATTTACAGTATACAAGAAGGTGAAACCCTATTTAGGCGACTATTGAGTTTATACTCAGAAAGTTATTCAAGGAAAGGTAGAGAGGTAGAAAAATTCTCATAAGATTGAAAATAAACTCACTTTCTAAACAGAGATAAAATCTTTTAAAAGGATATAATCCAGCTTCTGATCGAAGTTCTTATCTGTACAGATGAATATTCTTCTTAAGAGGAAAGTAAATTACTTTCTTTTGATAACAGACATTAATCCTTAAAAGATTTATAAATCCTACTCAGAAGGAAATTAACGAATTTTTTTTTACGGGTGTAAACCCTTGCTAAGCCTAAGGTGCAATACTCCTGACAAGAGAGAGAGAGAGAGAGAGAGAAAAAGTAAAGTACATTCGCTTTTAAAGGGGAAATCCTTTGCTCCAGAATAACTATAAACTCACTCTTGGGAAATTCAATTTGAGGTTTAAAACCTTTAGCAAACAATTGAATTTATGGAGTCAGCTTTGGAAGGGAAGTATGTTTTCTTCCAATGAAATGTAAAAAAGAAAAAAGTTTGCTTTAAAGAGAGGAAAATTCTTTGAAACAGGTTTTCCACTTTACAGAACAGAAGAGTTGTAAGGTTGAAGGAAGACTTACTTCGTTTAGGGATATACCATTTTGCTTCACAATGATTTAAAATTTTTGAAAAAGGAAGATGCATTATAAATAGCCAATTTAACTCAAACATTTAAAAGCTAGTATTAAATTCCGCTCTTTATAGGTTATCTCATTTCATCTACTCTGAGATACTTTGATCGGGTTTTTCCAACCTTACGCTCGCAAACATCAATAATATCTTTAAATACTGAATGTACCCCTACAGATCTAGAAAGTCCTCTCAAGGGACATGGTTGTGGTCGAGCATATTTCCTTATATGTATACGGACACATGCATCGAAACAGTTTAACCACCACTTTTTTTATTCATTGTCACAACGTTTCACTCGCGTCTGCTTTACTCTCCGATTATGATTCCCGCCAGCAAGAAATTAGGATATTTTTGACCCTCCTCAAATTGCTTACTACACCAGGAAAATTCTCGAAAAAGTTTAAGGTTAAAACATCACAGCTATATATAAATGTGTCGAGACAGTCTTCCTGCGTTTTAACATGAGGCTTGGCAGTGACTTCAGCTTTATACCCTCCCCTTTTTTTAAAGAATATTCATATAGCTCCATCTAGTTTATTGGAGTTTTAGGAAGTGGGACGAAAGTTTTCCTTTCTTCATAAAAAAGGGAGGGATTATATATATATATCTATCTATATATATATATATATATATATATATATATGTGTGTGTGTGTGTGTGTGTGTGTGTGTGTGTGTGTGTATACAGTATATGTATATATATATATATATATATATATATATATATATATATATATATATATATATATATATATATATATATATATATTTAAGATAATTTAAAGTACTAAAGTATGTCGAAAATCATATAGTGTTAGGAGAGTTCTTTCTGATACGATTATTCTGTTACGATTTTTCTTTCATTACTATCAATATACAGATTTGCAGGGACTATAAAAAATGCACATACACGATTAAAAATAAACGTATGTTCAAAAAGTGTCGTCGTTGATAAACCAGTCTGCTAAAAACTAACTGCGGTGAAGAACGCCCAAAGCTCATTGTATGTGATAAACAGGATATTATCCAAAATTCTGCCTTATTACAGGAAAACGAAAGAAACAATGTGTAGATAAAGAATAGCATTCGTGGGACGTCTGTATATTACGTACTTTTTATTCCTGTACACAACTAACTTGGAGTAAGCAGCGCGGGAATCATCCGGTGCTGCCATCTGCCGGGATCTCCGAGAGTTGAGCACTGATCTCGCAGTGTCCACAAAAGGCAGCATCTTAATAGAACCGGGATGAGTCTCCCTTTATAGGAACTACCACTGGAAATAACAAAGGCCTTCATGATGATATGATTAATATGAATCTGGAATTACTATTACATACTTCTGTCCTGGTTGAAAAGTGAGAGATAGACGAAAGTTTCCATAAAATCAATACAGATGTGTTAGGGTTCAGACATTTCCAGCGCATTTTTGTACTACTTTTGTGTTGTCAACGTAACTTTAATATTGATCCTATTGTTGTGTTTATACGAAAATTTACATCCTCGACAAAGATGAATAAAAAAACGTATCCTGGTAAACGTAAATATACTTATTTGCCCAACTACTGAGATCGATAGATTAAAAAAAAAAAAGTTTCATCCGTGAATTCTATTCATTAAGTGAAAGGTTTCGAGTCGGTGAAACAATTCCGATTACACCAGGAAAAAAAACCGATAGAGAGATAAACCCCGAAGATAAAGAATACAATCGATGAGTATTATTTCTCGGTTAACAAAGCGAGGCTGCAAACACGAGAACGGCCGAGGGATAAGACAGAGAGATCCGAGGGTAAAAGGGAACTAGTAAAAGTAATCAAGATTTTGCTGTTGCCTATTAGCTTTAATGGCACTGGGTTGCATGAGATTAGAAATTGAATGCCGAGAAGTTGTTTTGCTATTAATAACGGAGTTATATGACTACTGTTCATAGCCTACAAACCCAACAATCACAAAACTGCGTACATACAGATATGATTAAATGTAATTAAACTAGTTTTATTTATGAGTGATATATGGAAACTATACGATTACAAAGGAACTGATATTGACGCAGAGAGAGAGAGAGAGAGAGAGAGAGAGAGAGAGAGAGAGAGAGAGAGAGAGAGAGAGAGAGAGAGAGAGAGTTGTGAGGCATAAATAATATGTCAGCATTCCATTAACTCATACTGAGTGTGATAAGTGAAACCTTAAGAAAACTACATAAATTCAAAGTCTGGGGTATTCTCTTTATTCTCGTACGAAAAGTCAGCTAAGAATTGTACTGAACAGACAATTTAGAACAAATAAACATTTTTCCCAACAATACTGATCCGACAAGAAAGGAAAATGTTTAAATGAAGATTATACCGATAGAATCATTCATTACCGAGACAATAAAAAGAGACAATTGGAAATGCATCAAAAAAAAAAAAAACATCATTTCACACATTTATTCCATTAATCATGATCGGAAGACCGAAGTAAATTGAGTTGAAGATTCAGATGGCAGGTAGTTAATCAAGCTGGATGGACACGCCGTCCCCCCTCCCCCGCCCTTTTTTTTTTTTTTTTTTTTTTTTTTTTTTTTAAACTCTTGCCATGTTTGATGATCAAGTTTTCCTGCCGAAGCAAATGGAAAACTCTTCTCTTTGAAGAAAGGAGAGGGAAACAAAAAACTCAGAACTGAGACGGAGGGAAGGCTCCTTCTTGGAATGCGGTGTTTTCATGTTGTTAAAAATCACGCATTTTCTTGGAAGCTAAGTTATTTCCCTCATTAGACAGACCGCGTCGACCCCCTAAAAAGGAATTATAAACTCCTTAAAAGAATATGAACTCCTTGTAAGGAAGATGAACTCTTAAGTGGAGAGAAGGAGTCTTCCTTAAACTCCATGAAAGCCCATAACTATAAGAAATGTGTACTCTTTTAAAAGATAAATTAATATCAAGGAGGAAAAAGGAAAGCAACACCTTTAAAAAGCTGGCAAACTACGAATTAGAGGGTAAAGGTTTACAAATTCTACTTAAAAAGGGACTTAGGCCCCTAAATGGAAACATAATCTTACCCTTAAACATGAAGAAACATTTTTCATTATCAGGGAGAAAGGATAAATTAATCATGAAAATAAAATATATCACAATTAAAAATGCAGTATTTGAAATAACCCTTTTGACGCGAGGTATAATCCTCCTTGGACGAAAAGTAAATTCTACCTAAAAATGAAAGGAAAGCACTTCTTTTGGCTTTTAATAGTAAATACATTATTTTCATCCTTGAGAGAACAGGAAGAATTTATAATACACTGGTAGATAAAAGGTAGTAAACTCTAAATAATGGAAGTGATTTCTTCCACAGAAGTACAGAAAATCTTCATAAAAAAATAAAAAAATATTTATCTATTCATCCAAAGAATTTCCGTAAGACCGATTTTAAGGAGACACTAAAAATGTAATTAATTTTAAGAAGACCGAAATATCCAGCACAGAACCACGCAGAATTCAGGGGAAAGTTTTCTTCCTCAAATGGAATCAAATTTTCTCCTTAGAATGATAAAGTCGTGTAATCAAGGAAGGTAAAGTCGATTTCAAAAGAACATTAAATTCATATCTATAAGGTGAAATCCTATTTAGCGAATACTGAGTTCATACTTTGAAACTGGTAAAAGCAAAGTTAATTTATTCTTATAGGGAAGAACTTTACATGGAATGTAAATTACTCTTAAGAAGTGTGAAGTGGAAAAATTCTCATTAGAGTGAAAAAGAAATCTCCAACCAAACTGAACGGTGGAGAAATCGTTAAGATTGACCTTTGTCGTAAAATAGAAAGTATATCATGTCTTGCGATGCTAGAAACTATTCTCAAAAAGACTTATAAAATCCCACTTAAAAGGAAATTAAATTAACTTTTTTTAACGGTCGTAAACTCCTACGATACAATTCTGGTGCCAAGAGAAGAAAAAAAAAGTAAAGTATATTTGCATTCAAAAGGGAAATCCTTTGCCCAGAATAACTATAAATTCACTCTTGGGAATTCATATTTAGTACGGAGGTGAAAAGCCCTTACTAAATAATTGAACATATGGAATCAGCCTTAGAAGGGACGGGTAGGTATATTTTTTTCAATGAAATGAAAAACAAAAGTTTTCCTTAAAAGAAATGCAGACTCCATTTGACATCTATAAAAATTAGTCCAACGAAAAATTAACTATATTGTTCGTTTCAAAAAATGTAGCACGACTGGCTTCGTTTAGGGGTACACCAATTTTCTTCCCAATGACTCAATATCTCTTTAAAGACGAAGATGTATTGTAATGAATAGCCTACTTAATGCATCCAATTTAAAACTAAATCTGAATTGTGCTCTTTATATGTTATCCCTTTATATTTACGCTGAGATACTTTGATGAGGTTTTCTCCAATCTTGAGTTTGCAAACATCAATATTTTTTTTTTTATTGAATGTGTGTCTACAGATCTGGGTAGTCTTCTAAAGGGAAATAGATTATGGTGGTGCATGCATATATACTTATATGCACACAGACGCATACGCTTAAACATATGTATACATACACAGAATCGCACACATTATAAATATATACACATTATATACATATGTATATACATGTATATATATATATACATATAATATATACATATATATATATATATATATATATATATATATATATATATATATATATATATATATATATATATATATATATATACATACATACATATATATATACATATATATATATATATATATATATATATATATATATATATATATATATATATATATATATATATATATATATATTAGTAGATAGATAGCTATATGTTTTCATCACTCATTCACACTAAACTTAATACGAATCCACTTTCCCTTAAGAATAACTTACACCCAAAGTGAATTACTCGTACGTATGACAAACACATCCACCCTGACCAAGATCGAACCATTCAGGGTTTGATACAGAGATGGTGAAGTGTATGTGTGTGTACATGTAATATATCTTATATGTATTATATCTTATAACACCCAAAAGAAAATTCCACACAGCAGAATTCTTTATGGAGGAACAGGAGCAAAGTATGGAAGAAAAATTTAAAATATGCGCACGGAAAGAAGAAAGAACTTGTGAGTTTATTTCTTCCCTTTGACATTCTTAACCCCTTTTAAAAGTTAAACACATCTAGCAAAAAATAACCAGGTATAAATATGAAGCAAAAGTTATTAACATCATCATTAACTTGCAATTAACGATTCTGTCCTCTGGATGGAACGATTATATGTAAATTCCCAGGCTAATTATCGTGAGCAAAACTGATCATAAAGTACGGGTTATTCAGTAATCTAGTTTCATGGTCCCTATTTTCCAATCAAATAAGCCAAATGAGATTTGTGCAAAAACTACCCTGAATTTTTTCTGTGATTGCTAGCTTCCTCATGGGAGAAATTAAATAAAATTAAGTCAAATTGGATTACTTCATTATTATTATTATTATTATTATTATTATTATTATTATTATTATTATTATTATTATTATTATTATAGTAAGAGGAAGTGGTTTACTCTTATTTTGTACAATACGAGTATTGCAAAATGTACAGTTGGTACATTTCTTTTGATAGATAACGTTTGTGATCATCAAACTCCATCTAAGTTAGAGCCAGCAGGTCAATTACAATAAGAATTAAAGATTTAAAGTTATTTTTTTTTAAGCGAAGTAAGGGAGCAGCAATAGAATTAAGGCTTGCGATATTCGCAATAAGATGAATGATAATTTACGTGAATGGCAGTTTATCTTTCTTTTCATTAATTTAGAGTCGACAATGTATTAGTGATCCTCAGAGTATTGTTTATCAATGAACTAATGTAACGTTTTTCAAACGAGTTAAATTCTCAGTATCACCGTAACTCAGTTACGAGGCCAAGGCATTTCTATATCATATACCTCATATATTTTTCATGCCTATATTCCAATTTTGTTGGAAACTTTCCATCATTGTTGCTTGAAGCAAGTATTCAGTTTTACTGGAGATATCTATTCTCAGAAACCACCCTCAGAGCCAACAATAAGAACGTTTGAGATTCTTACAAGAAAGTTACAGTGCGGGAATAAAAATCTGCGAAAGATTATAGCATGTCCTACGGATTTAACGGAGAGAGAGAGAGAGAGAGAGAGAGAGAGAGAGAGAGAGAGAGAGAGAGAGAGAGAGAGAGAGAGAGAGATTCTTTCCTGCTTTAAACATCTTCCTAAAGATCAACAGAGCGGAATATTTTACGAAAACAGTCACGATGCGTTATGAACCTCAGGGTAAAGAAGACCGACAGTCTTCTGCAACTGACAAATGTTCGAGCTCCTTCACGCTCTGGTGGATGGGACCGCGATAATAACAGCCATCTTCAATGTGGAGAAGGTTCTTTGCTTGAGAGAGAGAGAGAGAGAGAGAGAGAGAGAGAGAGAGAGAGAGATCATGACAGGATGTTATTTGAAAGTTTCCTTTTTTTTATCAATGTGTTAAAGTATTTTCATTTAGTCATTAACTGTCCCACATGTGTACGTTTTTTTTTTTTTGGAGGATGGATGTCAGGTGCAACAATATTTGGAAACCAATGTGGATGTTAAATTCTAAAAGCTCCCTAAAGCATTATAAGCCCTTCATAGGTCCTTCACACTAATTCGTTTTTTATTCATTTTTTTCAGAGCTGTTCACTGGATTATTTATTTCATGAATCTCCAGATCCAGTTAAAATATTTCTGCCCTGATGCATGAATGCAAAGTAAATTACGTTTAACAAAATCACGTCGAATAGGTTTAAATGGAAATTATGCGAGATTACCAAACTGTGATGTTCTTACAACTGAAAAGAGAAATAAGAAACTTTTACCTATCAGATGAGAAGATACTTTGGCCTCATTAATTCCAGTGCTGTGACTTTTACAAAGCGGGAGAAGGGTAAGGGACATTTAAATGGATTAGCAAAGAACTTTAACGGATAGTTTCTTCTTTCGCTCTTGTCTTTACTTTCTCCTTTACAGAAGAAAATTTATAAACTTGTTTGAGTTACAAAAGGTATGTTTTCAATCTCTGAATTTTTACTGCTTTGGTAACATGGAATTTGGGTTATATAAATCATGGAACTTTACATTTGATCATGATTGTGGAGTCACTTTACAAAATTATTCAAATAATCCGGCCAGTAACTATGATATATAGAAAAGGAAATTCTCATCGGTAAACTACAGAGGTTATATTGGGTGTATCACATACACAAACATGCACACTAACCTACACACCACACAAACACACACATTATATATATATATATATATATATATATATATATATATATATATATATATATATATATATATATATATATATATATATATATATATATATATATATATATATATATATATATATATATATATATATGTGTGTGTGTGTGTGTGTGTGTGTGTGTATAATGTCTGTGCGTGTGTGTTGTGTGTGTGTAGGTGTGTGAACAAATACAGATTTTTCTAAGAATCCTTATTTTATTTTTCATAAAAATATTGATCACAGTTACTTATAAAGCAAAACGAGTAGCATAAGATCCTGGCTGCCGTTCGCATCTAGTGTTGATCTGTTTAATATACGTCGTTCTGATTTAAACTGCAATACGAAATACAAAGTGCTCTCATCAAAGTTAATGTAAAGAAATCAATTTTAGAATGAAGATCGAGGATCAATTTTATTCCTTCGCTTGATAACGTATTCGCTAAAATTTGATCATTAGTTTTTAGTCTGCCATATATAATACAATATCCTGGATAGTGTAACACTGGGGAAAATGTCATTGCAATCGAAAGTTTTAGTCAGATTAATGAGAAAACTGACGATCCAAAACTGGAAAAGAAGGGTCTTAAACGAATGAAAATATCACTTAATTTGGGAGGAGAGTAATAACATCTTTTTTCTTCTCAATCTGCCCACTGAATATGACGATGACATTTAAAACCAAAGTTCTGGAACTTGGAAAAAATATATCACTATTTACATTTGTTAATTCCTGACGCACTCTTTTCATATGGTAAACTATAAAAAAAAATAAACAAACACAGAAAGGTATGCGATTTTTGTCATTCGAATGTACTTTACATTTTCATCTTAATTAAGCAAAGCCAACTGAAACATAAATAAACAAGTAAAAAATGCGCCGAAGTTTCTTTGGTGCAATCGAGTTTTCTACATAGCGTATGATGCTGCATGAAACTCTCAGCCAAGGCCCATGAAACTTTCAGTCACTGCCCGGTGGTGGCCTGCGTTGTTGGCACTTATAGCGGTGCCAGACGCGCGATCTATGGCTAACTTTAACCTTAAATAAAATAGAAACTACTGAGACCAGAGGGCTGCAATTTGTTACGTTTGAATGATTGGAGGGTGGATGATCAACTTATCAATTTGCAGCCCTCTGACCTCAGTAGTTTTTAAGATCTGAGGATGGACAGAAAAAGTGCGGACGGACAAACAAACAGCCATCTCAATAGTTTTCTCTTACAGAAAACTAAAACATTTTGAAGTCGTAACGTTGCAATCCATTAGCACAGGGAGATGAAGGTCCTTATAGTTGACATCAGATCTTAAGGTCGTAACTCATGCGTTTTGAAACTACCATAAATCACACATTTCTTGTTATTCAGTAATACCTGTGTAATGATGACGGATATGATATAAAGTCCTTTAGAAATTTCTCAAAGTATACACCTATAACAAAACTCAGCGCCAGACCAGTTAATTGCTCACTGATTGCTCCCTAAAATTTAACGCCACGCAGGAGAGAAAAATCTGTTTATTCTGAACAGCGCGTTAATGCATTAGGCATAAAGTTTACATTTAATTACGGAAACGTTGAAAACTTCGTCAAAAGCAACGAAAAAAATAATTACGACATTTTTTCCCCACTGTCACAACGTTTTACTAGCGTCTGCTTTACTCTCTGATTATAATTCCCGTCGCTCTGCCAGCAAGAAATTAGGATATTTTTGACCCTCCTCAAATTGCTTACCTAGCCGGGAAAATTCTGGAAAAAGTTTTAAGGTTTAAACATCACAGCTATATATAAATGTGCCGAGACAGTCTTCCTGCGTTTTAACATGAGGCTTGGCAGTGACTTCAGCTTTATACCCTCCCTTCTTTTTTTATAGAGTATTCATATCGCTCCATCTAGCTTATTGGAGTTAAAGGAAGTGGGGACGGAAGTTTTTCTCTCATTTTTCATAAACAAGCAAGAGATTTATATTTCAATATATATTCGGATATTTGCTTTGTTTATTAACTAGTTAAGTCATTATTTTATTTATTTATTTTTTCTACTATCCTTTCAGCGTCCGTGGTCTGCTTCCAATTGTTACATAATATGAATACGATAACACAAAACACAGACATAAATAAAGGTCCTTAGACCCTCGGCATTGCAACAGTGTTCACAAATATTTGTTTACTGTAGTCCTTCGCTTTCCCTGTGGAGTCATTTAAACGCATAGTATCATAAATTGTATGTCTCTCAAGAGATATCTTTCTGTCATTTGTAAAAACAAAAAGTTAGATCTACACCAATTTCAGCGGGAGAAACAAAATTTTTTTTTTTTTTTTTAGAGTCAAATCTAGTTATAAGGTTACAATCCCTTGAAATTTTTCACCTTTCTTGATCTAAACTCGCAATTCTAAAAAAAAAAAGATAGTAAATTAAGATAGTAAATGATTCTGATTTACGTTGTTCAATTTAAATTATTGAACTACAGTTCATTTGTATTAAAAGTAAATTCTGAAAAGATGACTTTTACGTATTTCACATTTAAATTATTGAACTACAGTTCATTTGTATTAAAAGCTATTACTCGAATCTTTCAGATTCAGTTTCTGCTATAATATAATCAAGATTTCTCTTCTTGAAATAGGAAATCTTGATTTTTACATACTAAAAAATTGTAATTCATTTACACTTTAAAGTCGGAGACTTGAACTGTAAAGCAAATCCGGTCGCTTGAATTGACAGAGGTAGAAAATTGAGGAAGAAAGTAATGGCTAATTTTCCACATCTAAATATGCATCACTGTTTCAAGTGATGTACTTTTGTTCCTTTATTAAATGAAATAATAATAATAATAATAATAATAATAATAATAATAATAATAATAATAATAATAATAATAATAATAATAATTGTGTCAAAAGCCCTATGAATGTTATTATAACAGCAGGACTCGAATTCCGTTCAGACAATAATCACACGGAATATGTTAAAGCCGTCTCATATTTAAGAATAACAGCTCCTGCTTTCTTAGCAAGCAGAAAATTAGAATTCGCCAGAGAGAGCCTTGGAATTGCAAGCGCTCATTTTTCTTCTTTCGGAATTAAAATTCTTGCCAGACGCCTTCTGCTGGGCTGCATTATCAGTGCTGAGGCAGAGGCCCCTGCCACAAAAGACAGAGGCACTAAAGAAGAGCTCATGAAGACATCGCGTTTTGCCTTCTCCCTGTCTCGTGCGTTTTGTAAGTTCTGCTTTTTCCTATCTTTTTTTTCTTGTTTGAAATTCTTGCACAAGTGAAAAGAAAGGTATATAATATATTCCGTCGTGTTTAGTCTGCCAGAATATATTCCAGTCACGTTTAGATTCCTGACATGGATTCCATTTGTGTGTAGTTTTTTTCCGACAGATCCCAGTGGGGTTTAGTTTCTTAGCATAGGTTCCTGAAATTATTAGTCTCTACACCGATTCCAGATGTATTTAGTTTCCTCACACAGATCCCAGTCCGGTTTAGTTTCTTCATAAAGGTTCCAGTCATGTTTAGTTTTCTCATACAGTTGAGTTTAGTCCCCTAACATTGATTCCAGTCGTGTTTAGTTTCCTAACGCAGATTTCAGTCGAATTTAGTTTCTTCACGAAGGTGCCAGTTGAGTTTAGTGTCCTCACACGGGTTCCAGTTGTGTTTAGTTTCCACATACAGACTGCAGCCTAATTTTATCCCCTCATACATATATTCTCTTTAGAAAATACATAGCATTAACCCAGTGGTTCTCAACCTTTCTTAGCCCATGCACCCTTTCACCATATGCCAGAAATTCATTAACCCCCTTTCCAAAATTGTCTGCCTCAAAAAATGCATTCCAAATAAAATGCAACAAAAACACTAACACAAACTCACAAGCTGGCTGAGAGAAAACCCAGTGTGACCTCTCATTAGTGCGGACCGATGCACACTGAGTTTTGTGTGGTCCCAGAGCCAGTTTGAACCTGCCAATCTGTGGTAACAGCTCCCCCCTGGTTGAGAACTACTGCGATTACCCAGATTTCTGCCAGTTCATAGGATAAATGATAACAATGACTGAGGTCTAAGTTTAAATATGCGATATTAGTGAGTGTCGGTAAGAATCGGCAGTACAAAAAGACACAGGAAATGACTACAGTAATTTAGTTACGATAGTGTACCACTAAAGATCTAACTAAAAATATTTTTACAAAAAGAATAAAACAAACATAAATGACAAAAAATTTAACGTTTGAATACAGTAAGAGACACACAGAGACAGAGTACGAATTAAAATGAGGTAATTATACGTTTATTTATAAAAAATACCTAAAATATGAGAACACTCTTCGTTCTGTGGCAGCAAAGTTAATACATCCCGTTTCCATTTCACTCCCCAGTACCCATTGCAATTTGTCTTTTCTTTAACACCTCTTTCATGCAAATTTGAATCCAATTTCCCTTATGCATTGGGGCTTAAATAACCCGAAAGTTATTTTCCATTTCTCCCCCAAACACCATTACGTATTCTGAAGGTTCCGTATATCTTCGCATTTAAATGAGAATAGTTTTAGATACCGCAATTGCTAACATTTCTCTCTCTGACAGAATTTAGATGGTGTTATGGTTATTATGATCTAAAAACGCTGGGAAAATAGTATATTCAGTGTCGTTAACTTAATGGGAATGGAAAATATTCAACGTTTCATTGAAAACCACCTAATAAAGTGATATTCAGTAATCGCCTCAGTTTTATTAATTGAAGCAATATATTTTCATTAATGTTATCGATTAAATGCTACTGATTCAAAGTTCATTGGCATGAAGCAATAGGATTGAGTTATGGTCCCTTTTATCCCCTCTCAATAACGTTTACTATTATTCGCCTGATTTCAGTTTTCCACTCAGTTCATTATATTTTCCGAATATGAATGGCATCTAGCTGTCTCTAAGAACATTTCAGTGCCATCAAACTCTGCGTCTGCCAATTCCACTCTGTTCCACTGACTCCCTGTCCAGTTTTAGTTCTCTTATCGTTTCTTAACCTCAAACGTGTAGATCTTTTTTGAGTTTTCTGTTAAAGAGAGCTATTCAGATGGCTATTTGTCTGTCCGTCCGCACTTTTTCTGTCCGCCCTCAGATCTTGAAATTACTGATGCTAGAGGGTTGCCAATTGGTATGTTGATCATCCACCCTCCAATCATCAAACATACCAAATTGCAGCCCTCTAGCCTCAGTAGTTTTTATTTTATTTATGGTTAAAGTTTCCAGCGATCGTTCGTCTGGCACCACTATAGGTACCAAAAACACAGGCCACCACCGGGCTGTGACTGAGAGTTTCAAGCTGTACAGAAAACTCGATTGCGCCGAAGAAACTTCGGCGCATTTTTCACTTGTTTTCTTTAGAACCCGACATATAACTTTAAATCGTTGTAAGTGCAGGGGCAACAATTAGTAATCACAGATACTCAGGGTACGTACTGGTCAACATGGGTTCGTTTACATAGTCGATAAATAGTCTGAGAAGTCACTGAAGAGTGAGGTAAATGAGGTGGTTTACGTTTGGCTAGACTTTGCATGGCTCTTTCCCTACATTTATTCTTGTGAATATTTACGAAACTTAAGGTTTCAGGTTTATACTTACATGTGTTTCTTATGACATGTACCGAGTAATTAAAAATTTTACTTTGCGGAAAATTGAGCTGATTGTTTTATAAACCGTGTTATAATACACGGTGTGTTTTCCTTATGAAATTTATTTACCTTCGAAGAAACTGTACTTGAAATTATATTCTACTATGCTAAGTAGCTCTGACTACATGTCATGATTTTGAAATTCAAGCGTTACTGACATATTATTCTGGCGAAAACTTCTTGTAAGCTTTTCCCGTTTTCTCATTTGCTGAATAAAATACTCGGGTTTAACTCTCAATGAAAAAATGCCTCTCTGCTTCACATGAGAAAAATTAATAGCTGCCATACTGTTTTATATTATAAGAATGTCGTAGTTGAGACGATTACACTATCTTGAAAACGGAAAAGACTTAATCTCGATAATTTCACATGAATGAGAGTCAAAACACTATGACATTAAAACTGCAGGCATTACCATAACACAGGCAATTATAAGTACATTACGTTTATAGTGTTTCCCACTCCCGCCTCCCCACCGACCCTGCCCCCTCTCTCTCTCTCTCTCTCTCTCTCTGTCTCTCGGCATCCAAGTGCACTGCTGAAAATATTCATGCAGAACAAACTCTTATATAACTAAGTCTATTCTTCATGTTGTAGTAAACCTAAAAGATTTAAAATTATGAAACCATTTTTACTGAATTACTGAACACGAACCTTAACTAGCAACGTGAATATAATTTTTATTATAAAATTTCAAAGTGTACATTAAAAACTGGCGTACATTAACTTCGTATTACTTCACATTCAATACCACAGAGATCATTTTACGATCCCTCATTTGTTAAATACCTGTAGGGACTTAAATTAGGGCGATCAGATATTTCAAGTTTTTTTTTTAATAGGGACAAGGTTTTGTATAATATCACAAACAAAAAGAAATCGGGAAATAAAAGAAACAAAAAACAAACAAACGATCATAACGACTCTGAACATAAAGCGTCGAACAGAGTCAAAATAAGTGGCAAAGTTTGAGAGGCAACGAAGAAACGGCGATTTGTCTTGGGTCTCGGATGACAGCCAAGATATTTCATCTCTCTCTCTCTCTCTCTCTCTCTCTCTCACACACACACACAAACACACACACACACACACACACACACGCGGATGCGAACTCCCCTTTCCAGTCGTTCCCTAATTGCAACCCAAGTCTCCTCTACCCAATACAATGGTAGAGGAGACTTACTCTCTCTCTCTCTCTCTCTCTCTCTCTCTCTCTCTCTCTCTCTCTCTCTCTCTCTCTCTCATAATTTCGTTTTTTCCCCTTCCTTTCCTGCTGGCATCATCAAGTTTCCAGCTTCCTCTCCGTTTCCCTCTACCCTTCGGCACATTAATAATAATGTTGAGGTCGCTGTTAGTCTCTTGACACCTCCTGCTGTTGTTGCCACAAGGGTGTTTTTCCTTTTGAGCGAATAAATTCAGAGACAAGGTTGTAAACGCATGACTGGTCATCTCTGACTTAGAGTAATTGCCTCATGATAACTGAACGCAATTCTTCGTATAATGAACCTCATTTCGGGGAATCGTTTCCGCCACAGTTCCATTGTTATCATTCCACTGTAAACGTGGTTGTTGTTCCTGTATCTTTTATGATTTTGAAATAATCGCCTTATAGGGTTTTCGTTCTTCGAAAGCATTTCTGACTGAATATGATTTATGTTTTCACAGGAAATGTTTACAATTATTATTCTAATACACAACTTTGTTATATTAAATGCTATATCGATGCTCATTATGCCTAATAGAGCACATAAAATATACAAACTAAAATTTTTGGTTTGAGTTCATGTGGAATAAAGAATCAATATTTCCTGTAGATAACAACTAGTTTTTACTTTGGTGATTATGTTTGATGACTTGAAAAGCACCTTCACTTGGAAAGTCTTTTATGCTTTACAATCTGCTTTTGTATTAAATATACAAGGGCGTTTATGACCGTCATTTATATTTTTAACAACCAGGAGTTCAATTTAGATTTCTAAGGTCACAGAGAGTGACTATGCATGCACACTACATACCAATAATCATATCCTCTCTCTCTCTCTCTCTCTCTCTCTCTCTCTCTCTCTCTCTCTCTCTCTATTAATGAACTTGTAGTAATCAGTATTATTTTACGTTTCAATATCTAAGGTCATAAAGAGTGACTATGCATATATGGTACATACCACACAACATATCCTCTCTCTCTCTCTCTCTCTCTCTCTCTCTCTCTCTCTCTCTCTCTCTCTCTCAACTATTTATTCAACTAGTAATAATTAGCAGTATTTCAATTTCCTAATCTAACGTCATAAAGAGTGACAATGCACACACACTGCATACCACTGTGCATATCCCCCCCCCCCCATCTCTCTCTCTCTCTCTCTCTCTCTCTCTCTCTCTCTCTCTCTCTCTCTCTCTCTCTCTCTCTCTCTCTCTTTCGCTATTTATTGAACTTCCCTTGGAAATCTTACAGACCATCCCGACGTAAAAGAGAAAATGCTAAGAGATCGTAATGGTCGAATGACTCTTCGTTATCGGAGCCAACAAAGAACCAGTCCCATCCTTTGGTCGCGGGTCTGCCAGCCACTTTAAAATTCTCCATTTGTAATTGACAACCAACCGGCGTCCTTTCTTCCGCTCTGGTCGGACGCAGCCTTCCTTGATTCAGTTTTTCCAACGTATTTCCTCTCTATTTCTACTTCTCTTGTTTACGAATAACACTGCGCTGATTTCATAGTTCATTCAAACCATTTATTCGTCGGTTCTTCATATAACATGAATATTTTTCATAATTTTTGTTATTTGTTAACCGTTTCCACTTATTACATCCATTATCAATTTACAATGTTTTACGTTACAAACTGCGCCATTTAAAAATTGACTTTACCCTGTGCCCAGATTGTCAGGGGACTGTTTCTTCCAGTTTTCTTTTTCTTATAAATCCGTGTTACTGAGGCTTCCTGT
>NC_089748.1:59114593-59132093 GCF_040412425.1 Macrobrachium rosenbergii
GAATGAAGTAATAATGGGTGGTACTAGGTGTTTTGGAGAATGCCTGTGGAAGCAGCTGTTTATGACGTAACGAGGGCATATAAAGGTTGATGTAGGGAGGCACAAAGAGATAAGGGATAAAATATGAGATGGTGCCACTGGAATCGATCGGTCTGTGTAAAGTACTTATGGATAAGGAAATGGTGCAGATGGCGTGAGTGAGAGGGATATATTTTTTTGTTTTTTGTTCATAAATGTAATAAATGTGAAACATTTATTATATAGAAGCTATATTTATGGGAAGTTTATGGAAAGGTTCTAATTGCTGGTCGGAGAGAAAATAAAAGGACAGATTGGTAAGGAACAGTTTTGGTTTATAAAGTAGGAAACTGTTGGGATAATGGAGAATAGGGCATAATGGCTGTAAGTGGTGCATTTGGAGCTCAAGAGAAACTCTTGGTACATATTACAGAGAAGCAGTGTGTAGTGTGCTGAGGATGTAAGGTATGGAAGGTATTTTACTGAGAATTATTTGAAGTTGTTATGATGTTATGAACTTTCATAAAGGGGAATGACTGGTTTGGTCTAAAAGTGAGACTGGTTGAATGTTGCGTTACTATCCCCACCGCTGCTTGATATTTTAATAGATATTGTGATACGAACAATAAACTTCACAAAATAAAAATTGAGTATGAATTGTCTGATAGCTGAAAATGGCACTCCGTTTGTTGTTAAAAATCGAGGAAATTCATAAAGACTGGGAAAGAATTTTGAAAGTCTTTTTAGAACATTCTAAATGATTCCCATCAGTGTACAATTACGTGGCACTAAGGAGCAAAAGCAAAATTACCAATGGATGTAAATATAGATCAAAGGTTGATTTACGAATGTATTATGGGGAATTGTGTTGGATGGTTTTAGATTACTAAAGGAGGCAAGGTAAGGAATAGGGAAAGCAAGGAGGGTGCGGTATTTCCAAAGGCCACGAGAAGGTTTGAGATGAGAAATATAGAAACTTCATGCATTACCAGAAATATGGCAGAAACTGTCCACATGACTAGTTTGTGTTAAAGGATATCCTTGTTTCTTCTCTTAAATCACTGCTCAGCTTGATATTTTATATATATATATATATATATATACAATAAACTATATATAAAATAAAAATATGATATATATATATTGTCTGATATATATGATATATATATATATATTTGTTGGTATAATATATATATATATATATCTTCTTTCTTTTCTTTTTCTTTTAACGATTCCCATTTTTGTATGGGGTAAGATGCCTTCTTTGAAGGACTTTTTGATTTGGCTTTGGGGTAGACCTGTTCTCGATCGGCTGCCCTGCCTGACATCGCTTAGACCCCGGTACGTATGTTTCATGTATCATACCAGACCCAACGCTTTGCGCGGTATGGCGAGAGTTCGAGATGAGATGTTTGTTATGTTTTTTTAGAAGGTTGATTTGTTTTGTGTGTGTATTTAGTCTGTAACATCCATTTGCTTTTAAGCAAACCTGGTTTTTACATTATAATCCCGATGAAGGTACACGGATAGCAAAGTGTCTGCCTCTCTGATCAGCCGGCTTCTGAACCCGCACCACAGACCTCTACGAGTCCGAAGCTGCTGTTGAGCTATCGAGGCTCTATATATATATATATATATATATATATATATATAGAATATATATATATATAATATATATATATATATATATATATATATATATATAATATATATATATATATAATATTTATATATATATATATATATATATATATATATTATATATATATATATAATATATATATATATATATATATATATATATATATATATATATATATATATATATATATATATATATATATATATATATATATATATATACATATACTCTATATATATACATTACTGTATGTATATATATATATATATATATATATATATATATATATATATATATATATATATATATATATATATATATATATATATATATATATATATATATATATATATATATATATATATATATATATATATATATATATTGTATATATATATATATATATATATATATATATATATATATATATATATATATATATATATATATATATATATACATATACTCCTCCTGAACAGTGATCTAAGAGAAGAAACAACACGATATTCATTGCCATGCAAGCTAGTCAGGTGAACAGTTTCAGCCATATTTCTGGCAATGCATTAAATTCCTACATTTCACATCTCAAACCATCTAGTGGCCTTTAAGAAATTCTGCTACCCTCCTCGCTTTACCTATTCCCTACCTTGCCTCTTTTCGCAGGCTAAAACCATCCAACACAATTCCCCATAAAACATATCTAAACCAACCATCGATCTATATTTACCTTCATTGCTAATTTTGCTTTTGTTCCTGCGCCTCGTAATTTTACTTTGATGAGAAGGATTTTGAATCTTCTAAAAACACTTTCAAAATTCCGCCCCAATCTCAGTAAGTTCCCGTCACCTCTACCAACGAACACAGTGCTATTTTGAAACAGCAGACACTTCATACTGAACCTTTTATGTGAATCTTATTATTCGTATCACAATAGCCATTTAAATATCAGGCAGATGTGGGGACAGTAACGCAACAGTCACGAAGTTTTAAAACGGGAATAAAGAAAATGCAAAAGTTGTCGCCAAATCTCAAACTGAAAGTGTAATGGCTTTCGATGGAACCGCTCGGACAGTTTTCTTTCTTGTAAACATCATGTAGAAGAAGAAGAAGAAGAAGAAGAAGAAGTAAAATCGCCAGAAAAAACAAATAAATAGATAAAACAAAAGACAAATAAAACTGCGACTCTACTTCGTGTGCGTTGCACTTCGCCGTTGTCTTAATTTAAATGCAAATCAAGTTATGTCTGTATTCTTTTGGAGCTGTGTTTCGTTGGTCTTAAATGAGAGGAATTTTATAGAGGAAATTTTTAACGTGTTACGTAAGAAAATTATAATATCACAAAACAAAAGAAACTACTCATTTTTAATGCAGAAAAAAATTATACCATTGCTCAATTAGTTAAAAAAAAGATTCATGCTTGTAAGTATAGTATTTTTTGCAAATGATTTTATTTGTGATATATATATATATATATATATATATATATATATATATATATATATATATATAAAAGATATATATATATATATATATATATCTATATATCTATATATCTATATATCTATATATATATCTATATATATATATCTATATACATATATCTATATATATATATATATATATATATATATATATATATATATATATATATATATATATATATATATATATATATATCTATATATATATATATATATATCTATATATATCTATATTTATATCTATATATCTATATATATATATATATCTATATATATATATATATTATATATACATTATATATATTATATATATATTATATATATATTATATATATATATATATATATATATATATATATATATATATATATATATATATATATATATATATATATATATATATATATATATATATATTGTTACAGACTGACTGGGGAGATGAGAATTCACACACAAAATTATAATTGATGCTGCCACAAATCCAAGGGAGTCCAGTTTGTAAAGAAAAGGGATTTAAGTGAAGACGTACCTCAGAATTTTCCTGGAGTTATAATTTAAGGTGGAAGGTCGCCATATTGGAATTTAGAATTCGTTTGCCAATTTACAGTGATTTATTTACAGAACTTAGCAAATTAACATTAGCAAATCAACAGTTAGACACCATACGACATAATCACTGAGGGACAGATTCATGATAGGGCACCAGAACAATAATGACAAGACTTGGCAACAGGCAAGGGATAAAAATGGGGCCAATCTGCAATAATCAGTTCAATGATAATAACTACATTCAGTCTGCAATAATCAATGGTAATAATTACATTCAGTCTGCCCTGATTACGGGAAAGTAATGTCTATGATGGTGTTCCAGGATGGAGGAAATACTCTGAAAATAGTTGGCCACAACGGGAACTTCTCTAACTACGACCAGGCATAAATTCAATTTGGGTGGCAGGCGAGGTATCAAGCAGGATTTGATCGCACCACGTGTTTCGTGTCTCCTCCTTTTATGATGGTTATAGGCGCCTGAAGTCGGATTGGCTGTAGTCGGCGATTCGCAACCACCGAGATGGAAGAAGCGTCCGTTCTGGGCGAAATCAGTCGAGTCTCTCTCTGCTTTTTGGAGAAGCAGAGCGCATTGGCGTTGGGGGGCAGTGGCAGCTGTACCCTGCAAGAGGTCATACACCAGCAAAATCACAGAGGAAAGGAGACCTTAGGTCTAAGGCCTGACAATAAAGTCCTACCGCATCCCCTAATTTCGATACGCCTATAGGGCTTCCTAAACGCTAAATGCTACTCCCGCTCAGGCGATGGGGGGAGACGGGGTTGTGAGTATTGTTCCCGCATCGTACGATCTTTAAGGGGGAAATCTAGGTGTGTTCTGGTAGCAAGGGGGTTTTAAGAGGAAGGCTCATTGTCTTACCCGGTGTGGGCATTTCTTGTAGGCTGGGAAAGCAAGCGTTCTCTGTTCCTATGTGTGAAAACAACGGAGTTCCGCCATATTGGCGCCAGCTATAAGCTAACGGAAAATATATCCTCTAAATAAGTTAGCTAGATAGCAGCTACAGAGGAGGGAGGAAGGTATATTTTAACAATAATATATATATATATATATATATATATATATATATATATATATATATATATATATATATGTGTGTGTGTGTGTGTGTGTGTGTGTGTGTGTGTGTGTGTGTGTCTGTGTAAGTATATATATATATATATATATATATATATATATATATATATATATATACTATAAATAAATTCATTTATAAAACAATACTGTAGTTCTAAGCATGAATTCCTTTTATAACCGAAATTGAGCAATGGTATAAGATTTTCTGCGTTGAAAAAGAGTAGTTTCTTTTGTTTTGTGATATTATAATTTTCTTGCGTAACACGTTAAAGATTTCCTCTATAAAATTCCTGCCATTTAAGACCAATGAAACACGACTCCAAAAAAAATATACAGTAGACATAACTTGATTTGCATTTAAATGAAGACAACGGCGAAGTGCAACGCATACGAGGAAGAGTCCCAGTTTTATTTGTCTTTTGTTTTATTTATTTATTTGTATATTTTTTCTGGCTTTTTACTTCTTCTTCTTCAAGACAAAGTAAACAAGAAGGAAAACGGGTCCGAGCGATTCCTTAGAAAGCTATGACTCCGGTTTGAGATATGGTGAAAACTTTTCCATTTGCTTTATTTCCGTTTTACAATTTCGTCCGAACGTAGTGGTATACTCGAAATTCTCACTGGGTGCCTTCAAGCTGACTTCCACTCAGCGAATATGCCACTGTAAAGAAAACTATTGTGCCGGCTTTGTCTGTCCGTCTGCAGTTGTTTTCTTTTCGCACTTTTTCTGTCCGCCCTCAGATCTTAAAAGCTACTGAGGCTGGAGGGCTGCAAATTGGTATGTTGGTCATCCGCCCTCCAGTCATCAAACATACCAAAATGCAACCCTCTAGCCTTGGTAGGTTTTCTTTTATTTAAGGTTGAAGTTAGCCATAATGGTGCGTCTGTCAGCGATATAGGACAGGTCACTACCGGGCTTTGGTTAAAGTTTCATGTATTGCGGCTCATACAGCATTATACCGAGACCACCGAAAGATAGATCTATTTCTGGTGGCTTTATTATACGCTATAGTGGATATACAGGAAGCTCGAGTGCGCCGAAAAAAACTTCGGTGTATTTTTTACTGTTTTTCTTAGTACATTATGTTTAAATCCAAGTCAAAATGTAGAAATGCTAAGTAGAAAGGCTTTATAATTTAACGTGTACATCAAGAAACATCCATTTGCACATAATTCAGCATTAGACAACCTGGTTATCATGTATATAATACACAGGCACTGAACGATATACGGTATTTTTTATCGCAAGGAAATAAAAAAACTTATTTCTAAAGCCTATGATTTTCTTAGCAACATGAAAAGTTCATTCTGTGACAGCTCACACAGCAATTTCTCTTTTTCTAGGTTTTTATATATTTAAGTCCGGGGAAAATACTGAGGCTTTGTGCCACATGAGAACCTGGTCTTCACATGTGCTGTTAAGTAAATATGATTATATTTCACTACGTAGGTGTAAATATATTATGAGGATACTTAACTACGCATTTTTTCAAGTCAGGTAGAAAAATATAGTTGAATTCAAACTTCCCTAATACTCTGAAAAAAGAATAAAAAAAAATTCTTACTGACTACGAAACAAATATATAACTGAAGGCCCGGTAAGACTTTCTATATCCTTGGACAAAATTATTCAGCTTTAAGTGAAAATTATAAATAACCCAGAGGATTGGTGAAAAAGGTTAAGGTGTCAGGAGCGTCGTAAATTTATGAATTACTAATTGCTTTGGTAATTACTCCCATTACAACAGATATAACTCAAGATTTTTCTTTCAGCAGAGAGATGAAGCGAAAGAGAACGAAAACATCTAAAAAATTCGCCAAAGTTTCTTCGGCGCAATCGAGTTTTCTGTACAGCTTATAATGCGGTATGAAACTCTCAGCCGAGACCCATGAAACTTTCAGCCGCGGCCCATTAAATTTCAGCCATGGACCAGTGTTGGCATGTGTTGTTAGTGCTTATGGTGGTGCCAGCCGCACGATCACGGCTAACTTTAACCTTAAACAAAATAAAAACTACTGAGGCTAGAGGGCTGCAATTTGATATGTTTGGTGACTGGAAGGTGTATGATCAACGTACCGATTTGCAGCCCTCTAGCCTCAGTAGTTTTTTAAGATCTGAGGGCGGACAGAAAAAGTGCGAATGGACAGACAAATAGCCATATCAAGACTTTTCTTTTACAGAAAACTAAAAAGAAATCCTTGGTTTATATCTTATGAGAACGAACTACTCTCCAAAGGAAACTGAAGAATGTCTCATCGAGGTCTTCACGTTTGTGGGTCATGCTTTCTCTCTCTCTCTCTCTCTCTCTCTCTCTCTCTCTCTCTCTCTCTCTCTCTCAGCATTCAACTAAGTATTTGGCGGACTGTCACTCGATGGGCCGGAGTTCAATTCCCCGACCGGCTGATGAAGAGTTAGAGGAATTTATTTCTGGTGATAGAAATTCATTTCTCGCTATAATGTGGTTCGGATTCCACCAATTGGTTCTTAGCCACGTAAAATAAGTCTAATCCTTCGGGCCAGCCCTAGGAGAGATGTTAATCAGCTCAGGGGTCTGGTAAAACTAAGGTATACTTTAACTTTACCACTTGTCTTTTATTTTGATGTCTACCTAATATCTAACTCTAACTCTTAAGGCCTCCTAATACTTATATTCTATTTCTCATCATAATTTCTCGCTATAAGGTTCTGTCATATTCTCCTCCTGTGTTGTACATCATATCATCCACTGAGGCTTTGCTACTTAGTCTTTTGCTATAACTGTAACATTTGGCACTATAACTATTACTACTTTTTGCAGTGATGCTACTTACGCTGATACTAATTATACAGCAGCCGCTGATGCTACAACTAATAATGATATCATGATCACGAACATATGAAAATGGTCCTAAACAAAACAGGTTTTAAAAAGAAAGACTTGTATCGTATAGACGAGCACTGAACCTTTAAGCCCTGAGTAAAGGCCCCTTCCGGCAGAATGGCGGTTGTGTTTCATCATGGAACCGAGTATGGCCATAACACGACATCCAAGGGACGAGAAGGTGCCATCTACTTTTAAGCACATGGCACCTGTGTATTGAGCGAAAGTAAACACACCTATCGCCTTTTAAATGTAATAAAAAGTTTAAGAAGCTTTCTTAATAACATAAAAATACTTTAATTTTTTGTGTGCTTTTAGTTTTCTGTAAAAGAAGACTATTGTGCCGGCTTTGTCTGTCCGTCCCGCACTTTTATCTCTCCGAACTTTCTGTCCGCCCTCAGATCTTAAAAACTACTGGTGCTAGAGGGTGTACAAGTTGCTATGTTGGTCATCCACCCTCCAATCATCAAACATACCAAACTGCAGCCCTCTAGCCTCAGTAGTCTTTATTTTATTTTAGATTAAAGTTAGCCATAATCGTGTTTCTGGCAACGATATAGGACAGGCCACCACCGGGCCGTTGTTAAAGTTCCATGGGCCGCGGCTTATTCAGCATTATACCAAGACCACCGAAAGACAGATCTATTTTCTGTGGTTTTGACTATATGCTGTACCGACTGTACAGAAAACTCGATTGCTCCCAAGAAACTTCGGAGCATTTTTTGTTTCGTATTCTGTTCCCTTCCCATTCCAATTCTTACCCTTCATGTAACCCCGCGTAGATTTAAATTCTGAGGTTCTCGTGGATATCATTGTATTAAATTTTTTATTTCCTTTTACAAAGAAAAGCTTGATTCCAAATCGTGTCACATTTTTTCTTCCCTTTCCACTTTTCCAATTTTACGTTCAGTTTGCCTCCTCTCTTTATAGAATATTGTCTGAAGTATTCGCCGATGTTAAAATACCCTTCCTTTTCACCCTTGCCCCTTTCCCTTTCGGCTTTCATTTCCAATTTACGTCCGCGCTCGATGAAAGCTTTTGGTCGCACGTCTCATCGACCTTGAAGCGAAAAGGAAGAGAGTTTCTCTTCCTCCCACCTCTTTCTCCGCCGGTTTCCCAACCACAGCACCTATTGGGTCGTTGTCCTGTGCAATATCCTTTAAGATGTTTCCACTTTTATTTATTTTTATTTTTTCTTTTTTTTTGGGGGGGCGGGGGGATACAGACCGGATAGGTATTCGTTAAAGTTGACAGAGCAAACACTAACCCGAAGCTCTAAAGTTCGATTTCCAGTTCTCCCCTGACATCTGATTCGGATGGAGAGGGGAAAAAATGAAGGAATCAAGGAGGGGAAATAACTTTGTTTATCTTTCGAATTCCTTCAAGACGTGAACGACATGAAGGGACTTTGCGGCAATATCTACACAGGGATGTCGGATAATTTACCTTTTAATGGAACTGGGGATACAACAATTTTATTTACAGCTATGATACAAGGGAACAATTCAATTAATTGTAATACTCCTTGGACAAATTTTGTGAGTAAAATGATTTCGCGTTTGAATGAAAAAGGAAGAATCTATCAGAGTTACTGGCAGGAAATAGAGTTAATCGAGTGCAATTAAAATCATTTGAGGCAAATGGCGTCTTTGTCCTTCTATCCAGACCTTCATGAAAAAAAAAAATCCTCCCTGGAAGACGCCACCATAAGAATATTACGGAGACTCAGGTAATAATGGGACCAGGTGGCAATGAAACCAAGAACTGAGATAAGAAAACAGGAAGGCACAGGAATTTGCCCACCTGATTTGGAACAAGAAAGAAACTGTTCCTGAATTATACTCTTGAAAAAAGAATGTGTATAAATCCCCATGACTGATCCCATATTCTTATTACCTTACATTCCAGAAAGCTGATGTTTACTATGACCTGGGGGAAGATTAAACCACCAAAATACATCTTCCTTGAATTTCATGGGACGTCACTGATAGGGAAAACATAGCTTATAATTATTACTCCTAACTGCCAAGGGCGCAGCATTGACTTTTCTTCTGACTGACGAATCTTTGTGGGTAAAGAAGTGGTAATCTTTGGGAATTAGACTTCGATTGTCACATGTCATGCATGCAATTGAATTCTTCACTGTTAATTAGGAAAATATCGGTTATCTTGATGTCACAGCTAGTAAAATAGAAAATGTTTACAGTATCAATAAATTTATTGTACTGGGGAGGCCACTTCACATGGCTTTGAAATGTATGACAGTAATTATGAAATCAAATTAGTGAAAGCATCATAAAATTGCTGTTAACAAAATTAGCTTCAGGGTTGGAAAATACGCCGCTCCGGCTATCTTTCAGTGTAAAAACAGAAGTCAAAACTAAAAGACCGGCAGACCTTCTAAAGAGTACAAAGTTAAGGTAAGAAAACACCCATTCATATGCAACTCGTTTACAGGGGTTTGAAGATGAATATACAGAAACACTAGGACATCAATAAGGGGCCAGTCAAACAAACTCACTTTAATGTTGAACACCGCACGTTTAGCTATAGGTCAGGATTTTTTTTATGATTTCATACCAATATACATTACAAATTTGTAAGTATCATAAAGTTTACGTCTGAACAAAAGCGTTTACAATAATAATTCCCAGTTTATGTATACGATAACTACTTAAACTGACAACTCATATATATATATATATATATATATATATATATATATATATATATATATATATATATATATATATATATATATATATATATATATGTGTGTGTGTGTGTGTGTGTGTGTGTGTGTGTATGTATGTATATAAATTATATATATATATATATATATATATATATATATATATATATATATATATATATATATATATATATATATATATATATATATATATATATATATATATATATATATATATATATATATATATATATATATATATATATATATATATATATATATATATATATATATATATATATATATATATATATATATATATATATATATATATATATATATATATATATATATATATATATATATATATATATATATATATATATATGATAGATAGTTGTTTTCTAACATACAGTTTACAAGTAATGGAATTCGAGTTCAGACTTGTCATCGTCCACCTGAGAGTATCCTCTCTTACCAGGCCCGTATATAATTAAACAAAGCATCGGCGAGGCAAGTGACGTCCCTAGCTTCGGGACATAACGTCTCAGATTCCTATCACTTTTGGCGTTATGGTTACATTACAAACAGCTAAACACAACAGGTGGCAATAACATTATGCACAGGTACATAACTGCAATAATTTGTAGGTATGCTTTAGCCTGGCCTGAAAAGACAAATATACACTACAAGAATGGTTTATTTCCTTTTGGGCACTGGATGCAAAATGATTGGGTATTAAGACATTATTTCAAGGCTCATAAATTTAAGTCCACACACTTGTCTTAACTTCGACAGTGTGAGGGTCTACGTATGTATATATGTTTGTATTAACAATGACAGTAAAAATATACATATTTTGTATATCATTACGTTGATAAGAGAGAGAGAGAGAGAGAGAGAGAGAGAGAGAGAGAGAGAGAGAGAGAGAGAGAGAGAGAGAGAGAGTCATGCAAGATCAGAACTGGCATATACCACTGCACTGGGAAGATGTGCCAGTTGTAAATGCCTTGGTTAACATACATATTCATGAATACTTTGCCAATGGTCACTTACGTATATCCCAAACATTATAATGTATATATGTAGATTTATACAGATTATAACATAATGAATATTAAAGTGCATGATTAATGAGTGTGCGAATATTACGTCTTTACACCTAACTCAATCATAAACGCAGATATCATGGATATTTCAATTCGGCTAGAAACTTGAGCCAAACAGGAGAAAATTGAAAGAAATTTTATTACCAGAGAAATATCTGGAGTTTGCTAAACCCCATCCCCTAGTCTAGAAACAGCTTAATTCGACTTTGACACC
The DNA here is from genome assembly GCF_040412425.1 of Macrobrachium rosenbergii. Taxonomy (NCBI): domain Eukaryota; kingdom Metazoa; phylum Arthropoda; class Malacostraca; order Decapoda; family Palaemonidae; genus Macrobrachium; species Macrobrachium rosenbergii. The sequence goes on from NC_089748.1 coordinate 59,126,250, forward strand.
CTAAACGCATCCATTGAACTACCCAAACTTTGCTGAAAGCTGCGATAAGTAAATCGTTTGAAGATTTCCTGAGATGAACTGTAACAATACTAAGGAAACCTATCTGCAAAAAAATAGAACTGTAGATGTCAGTAAATACGAGTTAAGTTTCATTCCAAGATTACTGCTCTATTTGAGCTGGTTAACCACTTTATACACACACGCACACATATATATATATATATATATATATATATATATATATATATATATATATATATATATATATATATATATATATATAAATATATATATATATATATATACATATATATATATATATATAAAATATATATATATAATATATATATATATATATATATATATATATAATATATATATATATATATATATATATATATATATATATATATATATATATATATATGTATATAAATATATAAAAATATATATATATTTATAAATATTCTGCTGTTCGCCCTCTATGCATTTTTATTGTAGGGATATCATTCTAACAAAGACAGGAAGACGTCTCTGTCCATGCAGGTAGGCCAGGTATTTCAAAAGTAACGTCTTTTAGTTAGCATTAGGGGCCTAAACCCCAAAAAGTAACGTCTTTTAGTTAGCATTAGGGCCCTAAACCCATGGGGAAAGTTTCACCAAGTAACCTCTATTGAAGATGGTCTTAAGCTTCCCTTTCCCTGTTCTATGTTCGGCGATGTTTTGTAAAAATTTTCAGACTGCCTGAAGCGTAGGCTTCCGACCCTACAGCCATCTTGCTTTGACCGAAACAGATCATAGAGAAGAAAACTGTCGTATGGGAAACACACGTCCGTGCTTCCGACTCTTCGGCCCCTTTGTCCCTTTTCTGTCTTTATTTGCTAAGTGAGGTGACCAAATAATCCCAGAACTCCTGGGCGTCCATTGCAGTGCGCAAGCAGCCTACGTGAAGGTAAGTCTGGAATTTTGCAAAGTTTCGTTGATTCGCTAGTATCTCTTTCTGTATTTCCAGTTCCTTTGTTTTCCCTCTTCGCCACCATCTACTATAACCCATGTAACCAATTTATTTTTATGAACTCTAGAGTAAGAATAATTTATATTGCTTAGTGACAATCAACTATTCCCGTGCAGTAATCAGGAATTAGGGAAGGTTAAGTAGGAAATTTTCAGCATTCATGCAGCCTTATGTCTCGATCCCATTGTTTGGAAGAGGAATAGCCTTTATCAGTACTAAATTGCATACGATATAATCCGTTGTGTTAAACCTTTATGTGAAGCAAAGGGAAAATTGACTGTGTCCGAAGGTGGGCGATTGTTCATGAAATTTCCATGCTAACTACATATTCTTTCTGTGTCGGGTTTTTCTTCTCGACTGGCAACCTTATTCAGTTAGTAATTGTCTGTCTTTGAGGTTAATTTTTAGCTTCAAATGACAGGTTATGTGTGTCCTTGGCACTCAGGGCCTCATGAATTACGTTAATTAATTAATAAACTCACCAGTCAAGCCCCCACATAACAATATATACATATATATACATATAAATATCTATTCATGTGTGTGTATATATATATATATATATATATATATATATATATATATATATATATATATATATATATATATATATATATATATATATACATATATATATATATATATATATATATATATATATATATATATATATATATATATATATATACATATATATATATATATACATATATATATATATATATACATATATATATATATGTGTATATATATATATATATATATATATATATATATATATATATATATATATATATATATATATATATATATATATATATATATATATATATATATATATATATATATACAGTATACATACATATATATACAGTATACATATATATATATATATATATATATATATATATATATATATATATATATATATATATATATATATATATATATATATATATATATATATATATATATATATATATATATATATATATATATATATTTATATATATTATATCTTAAATATTGGATACCGTATGTGTTGTTCCAAAAGCACTGTTCTGGATCCTATATTGTTTATGCCCCTACTTGACGTGATTTGAAAGAAAAATTGTACAATATGCAGATGATTTAGTTCTTGTATTGAACAATTATTTGGTAACCAAAATTCTAAATAACAGTTTGGACGCAGATCAATAATGTTGTAGTCATTTGTGTATGAGGCAGCCCACCAGCAAAACTAACACTTTGATCAATGGCCAGTATTCCATAAATGTCTTTCGATTTCTAACACAGATTCAGAACGTTTAAGACATCCCGGGGTTCCTTTCTAGTCTACTTTATATCGGTACTACTTCACCTTCTCAAAAATGATTTTAGTTATGTTTTAAGTCCTTCGAAAAAAATTACAATGCTTGTAAATGTCTTAAATTCGTTGCTAAGGTACCCTTTTCAATCAGTTTTTTTTTAGTATGTTAAATTACATTATTTCAAGAGATCTCACAATTAAATTTTCTTGCATTATCGAAAAGGACCGTAATGTTTACAAAATTAATTTTAAATTTTTCTATGAGCACATTTAATAAAAATATGAAAGAGCTGATTTACCATTATTGAGATAAGGGAAGTTAATTATATTACAGCCGCAATAACTGTAATGCACTCAAAATCATTAATTCGAATGCTTTCATTCACATAACCTTTTACGAGATCAATAAAGTTCCCGATACAATTTACAAAATTCTGTCTCTTATCGCCAACTCGTAAATAATCACTTTCCTACAAATAATGGGACACTGAAACCGAAACCTGGTCGTTAATAAAAATCTGCCCACGTCCCCATCATTTTCAAGAATTAATGAGCAGTTTTCGTAATGGCCGTCATATTTTTACTTTCCCGAAAGCCGCCCGCCATTCTCCTCTACCATTTGAGTTCAATTTGTATTTCCGCACGTGCTCGACTATTATCCTTCAGCTGGCACATTTTTATGTTTACTCCCTGCAAGAGACCATAACAGCATTCTAATACGAGACTGCGCTGCGAAATCCGCGAGATTTAGCCGTTAGATCCCTGGTATTGTGTGAGACTCAACAAAATTACTGTCGACAGTTGGAAATGCTCCCAAAATGCCGAGCTTTAAATCTATTTCGTTTTCTTCCAGTAAAAATACAGCGGATGAGTTTCCGTTTTTTATTTTTCTCTTGCAAATTTCGATTGTTTCACTAAGGGTAAAATACTGCCTCAGTTGTCCCTGATTGTATTAAAAGTTTGGGGGCTGATACCATCCACGCCGCGAAATATATGATAACGGTAATGGCACTGAAGGCCTTTCTAATATATGCATGCGTATGTCTTCTGCTAAACGAGTTCCGCCATGTGTAACACCTATTGGGTGGAAGGAAACGGAGTGGGTCCCATTACTCAGAGTCATTGTCGACGTGGTCATTAGATTCTAAATTCATGGAGATGATGAATAATTGATTTCTAAATTTAAAACATTCCGTAACTATGAAGTACCCTCATTATAAACTATTTTATTCTACTGGAGGCTTAGTGATACTAGTCAATCTGATCATGCTTGTCTTAGAAAATATATGTAGAATATGTTTAACTGGATATTATATTTTTTTTCCTAATCTGCAAATGAACGATAAAACATAGGTGATAAACTGGAACACAGTTTGACTTTGCATAGCCTTTGCTCTACTTTCAATTAGTGTGAGTTCGGTTGTCTACTGCATGGTAAAAATGGTAAGAAGAAAATAATGAATAAAACCTAGTACTCATGCTATCTCTGAATAGTTTCTAAATTATTTTGAAAGACTAGTAAGATATATATACAGTATATATATATATATATATATATATGTATATATATATATATATATATATATATATATATATATATATATATATATATATATATATATATATATATATAGAAATATCTCACGTGCGTGCGGCTTAAAGATCCAAATGCCAGAATGAGAAATAATGACATTAATTTTCATACTGAACACAAAGACGGTTTTTTCGACTCAGGTCTAAGAGGACCCTAAACATATCCTTCAATTTATACTGCTACCTGCATTGTTACATTATATAAGAGGGTTGGCTGTTCTGTGTTTAGAGGTTTGGTGAACAAAAAATAGCCCAATCTGGCCGTTTCTGATTTTTCATCTTATAGTACTTCTTCATAATCACAAAGCTAAGAATTCTGTATTCCTACTAGCTTTTGATGTATGATGTTTCCATCGGTATATGAATGCGGCAAAAAAGTGTCTTTTTTAGGAGTCGGTGGAAGTAAGTACAAACCTAAACCAAAATATTTAATGTCTGAATCTATTGGTCAAATTCATTATGACTTCCTAAGTTTACGTGACGCTGCAAATCTGAGTGGATTGGTATTGGGCACGCTATTTTTTCAATATCGCTTTAAATACCTTTGGCCAGTTTACCTAACCTTCTTTTCCCATTTCTAAATCATTCAGAATTCAGATGTTTAGCAACCGTATGATTACTGTTATTAATGTGGGTTTAGGTCGCAGCCTCCGCAGGGAGACCACTCTACTGCTATTTAAGTATACTAAAATGACTAGTTTAGACTGCACAGCATATTCAAGGAACTTAGAACTTTCATTTTTTAGTATGTGGTGCATAAACTGCTTTCAAAAGCATATTCAAGGAACTTAGAACTTTCATTTTTTAGTATGTGGTGCATAAACTGCTTTCAAAAGCAATCATAAAAAATGCAGCACTGTCCAAAAATCAAGAGGCAACGGTATCTTCTTGAATAACTTTCTGAGGAGCAACTGCCGATGATTAGGTTACTAATTTGGACTCGTAATAATCGTAATAGGACCACTAAGATATTACAAGCTGAACAAATCAATTAGGATAATTCTTAAAAATTACTGGATTATACTCCAGTAAAAATCCTTATCAGATCAGATTGCCTTGAAATCAAGCCAGTTTCAAATCTAACATGACCGATAAGATTATAATGGTTAAGGCGATTATCGAAAAACATTAAGATTCATTAAAAATATTCTAAAGTGGTTTGCAGTTTTCTATTCCCAAGAAAATGAGGAAGAATAATCTCGAGTTTGATGTGTTCGCATAAACGTTCAATTGCGGAATATATCCGCATCATGCATTGATAATATGAAATTTTAATAATGAAAACGGAGACTTGTGTTAATAACGATAATTATTTATTGAAGGAAAAATGCCTAATTATTTTTTTTTTAAAGAGCCCCATGGTAACGAAGTTATAAACAGTTTAGGGATGAATCACTTTAGCTATTTAGATGAAGTGTTTAAGTAATTCGTCTCCTTTTCTGAAACATTTCATACAGTCGTGACTCTTTTAATATTTTCATTCCTTATCGAGAAGTCTTTTAACTTCACTCCTTCATTACATTCTTTACTTCATGTCTTCACTGACCTCATAATCTGATGAAACATTTATGTCAGCCTAACGTGCTTGTTTTCTGTCTTCTATTCACTTCTTCTTTTTATCGTCTTCCCTGCTTGGCAGCAAATACGCATTAATCGTTATGATTCTGTCTGCAAAATTTAATAACTTACTTGACAGCTCTAAACACCATAATTTCTTCATTATGGCATCAATTCGCTTCTCCCTTCCAGGCTTATCCCGATCCATCTTCCTTATCCCTTAAATTTAGATGCAACACCTCCAGGTAATTTCAGACATCACCGAAGATTTGAAGATCTAAAAATAGCTTTAATTTCTCCAGACAAATACCAACCTCATCCAGGACGTCACCCCCCGAATAATACCGAGTAGTTCCCTTAGATTTACCAT
>NC_089748.1:59137093-59144593 GCF_040412425.1 Macrobrachium rosenbergii
ATATATATATATATATATATATATATATATATATATATATATATATATATATATATATATATATATATATATATATATATATATATATATATATATATATATATATATATATATATATATATATATATAAAATATATATATATATATATATATATATATATATATATATATATATAAAATATATATATATATATATATATATATATATATATATATATATATATATATATATTTATATACTATAACTGTTATCATCCAATTCTAAGCTCATTTCACATAAGTTTTCGCTGGAAATTCTGTAATCTTGTACATAAAGTTTCCTCACAAAGCTGATCACGAATGGTTTTTACTCTCCAGCAAGCCCAGAAAACTTAGACCCTGTATCAGCTCAGTTGTTTCAAAGGTATAAGAGTATCCTAGCTTACTAACTGTGTTTATCTAAGGACCTACAAATAATTTTATGTTCCCGTGTTTTGCGGACATTGATTCATGAGGGCCGAATTGTATCCCTATTTTTGACAAAATTCAGTAACATAAAAAAGGAGAAGTCTTATAAGGAATCAAACAAAACTTCAGCTCGAGGAAACGGGGTCAAATTATAACTCTTTTCCAAGGTACTTGTATGATCTTATCATCTTTAAATAAACACATCATCAAGACAAATTTCTAAAAAAAATACAATCACATTTAAAAAAAAAAAAAAACTATCACAAAATGCTCCGAAGTATCTTCGGCGCAATCGAGTTTTCTGTACAGCGTATAATGCTGAATGAAACTCTCAGCCACGGGCCATGAAACTCTCAGCGGAGGCCCATAAAACTGTCAGCCACAGTATGGTTGTGGGCTGTGCTGTTGGCACCTGTAGCAGTGCCAAACGCACGATCATGGCTAACTTTAACCTTAAATAAAATAAAAACTACAGGGGCTGGAAGGGCTGCAATTTGGTAAGCTGGTGACTGGAGGGTGGATGATCAACATGCCAATTTGCAGCCCTCTAACCTCAGTAGTTTTTAAGATCTGAGGGCGGACAGAAAAAGTGCGGACGGACAGACAAGGCCACCTCAATAGTTTTGTTTTACAGGAAGCTAAACAAAAAAGAATAAATAAATAAATAAAAATAGGTGAAACGTGTAATCCTAGAGTACTACCGAGTTCTCGGGTTCACTGAATTTTTGTTTACGTTTCAAAGGCAAAAAAAAAAAAAGAAGAAAAGTCTTAAGATCGCGAATTCTTTAGATTGTGCACAGCGTTCTCGGTATGGCGCTGGATGCGTCGCTTCGTAGTAATTAGCCCTTTTGAACTTACGCGTTCCTTTGTTCGTTTGTTGGTGCTGTTGAACCTGGAATGAAAATGCTCCAATGACAGGTCTTTTGTCATTTTATTTTTTTTATACTTATCTTTCTTCTTCACTTCTTCTTAAGATATCTTTCTCCTATAGCTGAATGAAAACAGCCAATGCGAAAACCATTATTTTCTCTGAGTGTTTTTTTTTTTTTTTTACTTTAAGAACCTGGTACACAAAATGCTCCAGTGATAGGTCTTTTGTCACTTTTTTATACTTATTTAAGTATCCTTCTTCTTCACTTCTTAAGATTTCTTTCTCCTAAAGTTGAATGAAAACAGCCATTGAGAAAATCATTATTTTCTCCGAGTGGTCTTTTTTTTTTTTTTTTTACATTTTGCATTAAGAACCTACACACAAAGTGCTTTTGTTTACATTCACTATAATGTGCGTGTCTTTTTCGTTATATCATGCCTATATTATGCCAATATTAAATGATGCATGTACATCAGAACAAACTGACGTACATGACAGGCAAGCAGGCAGACAGTTATAATAAACCTTGACACTCCAACATTTTCAGGCATGTAATTCAACATTTCTGAGTGGTAGAATTAAATAATTAAAGCCTAATTATACAAATTTGTGCAACTGATGATACTTAGCAAAGCTCTCTTCCAATGCAGTAACATGCCTACAGACATAAATCAATCACTTACCAACTTTCAGTTCTCACTTTTTTAATTGCATACGAGTGCCAAGCCTAAGCTTGCAAATCAAAACTTGTATCTGGTATCTTAATTGATTAACTTACAACTCCCTGAAAACTTCGATAAGAGGCTTTTGATAGTAATTCCCCCAGTAACGACCAGCAATGAGAGGTATACATACTTTTCCTTTAAATGCAACTTTTTGGTCCATAATTATATGACTAGGAAATGAAAATAAAAAATGAAAAACCACATTCACGCCGAACTCCGTTTTTTGAGCCCAAAATGAAAATGAGGCAAATATGCAGATATTATAATACGGTTGTTTTATATTTGTGTACATAAATCATGAAAATTTATTTAAGTAGTACCATGAATTCTCAGTTTCTTTTTTACATGTCGATTTTTATTCTATTTTATTTTAACCCAATATCATAACTGCATGATCAATATATTTATATTTTAAATACAATTTCATACTTTGATATGAGAGAGAACAATAAATTACGATGACAAAAGCAAAAGAAAAAATGAAATATAATAAAATGGTAAAAATATGTTCAAATATTTTATGCTCGCCATTAATCAGTTTTACTCAGAGCACCTGAATAGCTGAACAATTTACATGTGCATATATGCATTTGTGAATAATTTATTCATGTATGCAAATATGAAATACGCGAACATTAGATTTTACTGAACAAGTAAGCATATGGGCACAGGTAAAACATTTCATACACATATATACATCATACCCACAATATAAATGTATGTGTGTGTATGTATATATATATATATATATATATATATATATATATATATATATATATATATATATATATATATATATATATATATATATATATATGTGTATATGTGTATGTGTGTATATGTATATATATATATATATGTGTGTGTGTGTATGTGTGTGTATATATATATATATATATTTATGTATATATATATATATATATATATATATATATATATATATATATATATATATATATATATATATATATATATATATATATATATTCGAAAGTATAATTCTTCCTTCTAGTTTCCTTTACTATGCATTTCCCTTCGATATTCTATTAAAATATTTTTCATCTAATGGAAATTTTCCCTCAGGCGAGTTACTCTGGCAATGAAGTCACATCTTCCATAATACCAGACGCCATCCATTTGCCATTAATGGACTTCATTAAAACTTTTACATTTTCTCTGTATTCATCCTTCGGTTAAAGGCATCAAAGGATCTTCAGTAACTCAAGTCCTGTTAGTTTTATAAAGCCAGTAGTGCTGTGATTGTAAATTGTTGTCGCTTCCTCTGACATTATTTTGTGTTGGAGAGAGAGAGAGATACCAACGGTAACTTTATCTCCAAAGTTATTTTAGTGCACTGATAAAAAAAAAAGTAGTAAATGAGAAACACTATTTGATTGGGGACGAGAGAGAGAGAGAGAGAGAGAGAGAGAGAGAGAGAGAGAGAGAGAGAGAGAGAGAGAGAGAGTCCCTCTGCTATCATTATGAATAATGTTGCCATTAGTTGCGCTGATAAGAAAAAAAATTGCAACGGAATACAAATATCTTAAGGATATCTTAAAAATGGTTTTAGTCCGTTTGCGTAAGTATTACCTCATCGAGGCCCTAGAGTTTCTAATTACATGATGTTATACACTTTAACTGGGCACTTTCCTCTCGTGGCATTTTTTCCTCTCTTTTACTCACCACAACAGTACGGCCCACAGTGGTCGAACAACAACCAGGAGCCTAATCAACAGCGGCTTACTGGATTTTTAGAGTACGCACCCATGTCATACTCTCCTCGTCCATTTCGGGGATCGAACGCTGGTAATCCAGAGAGAGAGAGAGAGAGAGAGAGAGAGAGAGAGAGAGAGAGAGAGCGCTTATAATACATTACCACATTGTTTTCTGGTAAAGTTCCATTGTTCCTTTAGTTTAGGTAGACAGTAATGAAACGATATTAAAAATCAGGTGTTAATATTTTACAACATTCCAGTAGTACGACCGAAGGCTTATAACTTACCGAGAAAAACTACGCTCTGGATCTTCTCCTGAGCCTTTTCTCTCTTCTCTTTCTCCTACTTTAAAGGGACGTTAAGGTGAATGTATCCCATTGCAGACCAAAATCAGAGCCTCAGATTCGTGTTGATCCAGCATATATAATATCCGCGTCAGACTGAATTTCGGGCTTGGGGATGCTAATGTCGGAAATAGCTCTGCACTGTCATTTCCCGCCACTCTGTATGTTGATGAGAAGCTGGACTCGGCAAATGCTTTTCTTTATATTTCTTTCCATAATTTTTTTTTCTTAATTTATATTTATTACTTCCTAACTCTCTCGGGTTTAAATGGATTCAAGATCAGACAGGAAAATGGTATTACACACACACAGAATGCTTAATATTTCAGTAATTTTTTTTCTCTTGATGTTGCCCTTTCCAGTACTTGCGTAAATCTACACAAACAGTTGTTTTAACCTTAATCTCACTAGTTAAATAGAAATTTTATTTGTACTCCACCCGATGGCCATTCGGGTCATTAGTCATTGTTTTACGAACAACCAAGATTATGCAAATATTTTATGAGAGACGTTTTTCTAGTCAGCCGACAAACGAATGCAAAGATCTCAATCGAACGAGTTTCAGTTTGGCAAAAAGTTTGTAAGATACAATAAGTTCCGTAATACAGTCTCAAATTAAATTCGCCTTAAATTTAGTAATTTATATCAATACGCTGATTTACTTTCTTATGAAATTCCTCTCTAACTCATTTTATTAACTGCCAATTTTTATTTATTTATTTTTGGGGGTTGAGGGGGCGCTATCGTACCATTTGCATCCATACTGTCAACGCTTAAGGGGCAAGTAACGAAAGGTCCGATGGAAACAAGATTCATGCCTTGGAAAAAAAAAGACCATAAAATTCAAGGAGAATGACTTCAGGGCAATGCAGTAAAGTACTGGTCACCTCACAGTCAAAATGTTAAATGGTCGACCGTTGGGTGATACTAGGCCGTCAGGATATGATGGGTCTCTCTTTCGTGAAAGTGGATCTGTTCTGAAAAGTGTCTGTAACACAGACAATAAGGAAAGTCACTTAGCAGTAGAAAGAACGTGTTTGAAAAGAGCGAAGAAGGGGGTCATTGATCCCATAACTAGCTTTAGATTCAATCGTATTAAGGAGGGAAACAATAGTTGAAACTTCCATATATGAAAGAACCGTTAAAAACAAGGCCGGAGAAAGCCAGTAGATATAATACCATGAGTGTATCTCGTAATATCTAAAAATAAATACCCATTCATTTCAGTAACAACTTTGGCAGTCTGAACTACTCAATGTCACAAAGACAACTATAAAGTAAACAACACTAAAATAGTGATATAAAATAATAGCGAATCACATCCAAACTACAATGTTTGAAAAAACTAAAAATCAACTACTGAACCCAATGTTACCTTAACATAGGTCAAATGGACATGCCTATGCAGACTAAAAACAGTGTCATAGCGAACTGAAAATTTACAAGGGATTATAGCAAGAGAAATAGTCAAATGATCTTGAATGAAATCAACATATGTGAATTAAGGAACCACTATATACTGTATGTATGCTCCTAAAACACGAGCAGAGATAATTAAAATGGAACTGGATCTTTAGAAGGAACGAGGAGGATGTTTGGAAAATGAAGCATTAAAAAATAAGGAGTGTCTTGCATCACCTGGCAGAGACACAAATTGAAAGAGGGTGATCATTAATGAGGAGGAACAGCGTGGGCAAGAAACAAAAAAATTTCCGAGATCTCGGGTGCTTTCTCAAGATTTCATCTGCCCTAATTGACAGTGAACTATAAAAAAAAAAATTTCCATGACCGTAGATGACTTCTTACAATAACAATATTCATAGAATTTGCCGAAATTAGTTACGTTCCTACCTGTTAGACTGAATCTTCAAAACTTTTAGTTGAAGAAACTTCTGCTTCTTTTCAAATCAGATATATTCTTTTGAGAAGGAGAATTTTAGTTCTTTCAGATATATGGTGCTTGGATCCTAATCGTTCAATCAGCATAAAATTCCAAATAACTAAATTTTAGGCAAGCAATATTCAAATAATAACTCCAATCTTTAAAATAAGGGAAACAGGGAGAGAGAGAGATGACTCTTCTCTTTGTGCATCCCTTCTTAAAGATCTGGACGATCCCAGTCTGCCCAAATAAATATCCATAACATCTAAATACCTGTATGCAGAATCAACTGGCTAAAAATGGAAGTTCACATGCAATGAATGGTATATACTTTCCGTTAGGAATTCGAAAAACATAAAATAAATATAAATATAATAAGCTATTCATATTGGCACAATACTCTTGTCACCCGAATACTGACGAGGTTGTGACCCGGTGGGACGGAATCACAAAGTAGCCCTAATCAAATTTAGCAAGCTTCGTGATAAGAGAGGGTTTATGCTGAATCTGAATATAATTCTCCTATATAGAAATCTCTTCTATCCCTCGCTCAATCTGCCAAATATGTAATTTTGAGAACAAGACGAGACATTTCCTTTCCACTGAATTCCGCCAATAACCACCTGTTCGCATCGCCTTGCGCCCATTTCAGTTCGATGGAACACCCACCGGCACCCCCCCCCTCCTCCGCGCTTGTCTTTAATTAATGAATTAAATACAGAATGTATCTCCGTCCCCCACTACCAAGAAATTTAATCTTATGTTAATTATATTCCAGTAATTCGGATTCGTCGATGTTTATTAGGAGCGGATGGTTCCAGGAACTCAGAGCATACATGGGCAGCGAAATGAGAATAGGATAGATAGATAGGTCGAGAGATATGAGAGGCAAGAGGAAATAGCGGGGAGAGAAAGGAAGAAACACGGGAAAGGCATAAAAAAATTAAATACGAAATGGTGCAGAAGACTGGAGCACTGCTTTATATATCGAACTCATAGTAAAATAAGAACTATTACTTTCGTCTCACTATTCTGAGCAGTATGGCTCGATTTCCAGGCACTGCCAAGAGTCGTTTAGCATATTTTTGTTAAAATCCATTGTGCATCAACTGAAATAAATACTGAAATGGGCAAAAGATTTTTTTCGACTGAAGCCAATCATAAAACCGGTACATAATTCCATACGACTACCAACATCAACCCAAAGTACTAATTTGAAACCCAGAGGGATAACATTATCTGCAGCTTCTCTCTGGCAAGCGATAACAAGTCATGATATATATATATATATATATATATATATATATATATATATATATATATATATATATATATATATATATATATATATATATATATATATATATATATATATATATATATATAATTTGATATTAAAAGAAATTTGTAGTTTAATGCTTGTATATGTATATATATGTATGTATATTATATATATTGCGCTATATATAATATATATATATTATATATATATATATATATATATATGTATATATAT
>NC_089748.1:59149593-59164593 GCF_040412425.1 Macrobrachium rosenbergii
TATATATATATATATATATATATATATAATTTATATATTTATATACATACACACACATATATATATATATATATATATATATATATATATATATATATATATATATATATATATATATACATACGTACATATATATATATATATATATATACATATACATATATAATAATAATAATAATAATAATAATAATAATAATAAATAATAATAATAATAATAATAATAATAATAATAGAGGACAGAAACTAGCTAGGGTATTCTGAGTTTTATAAAGAAAATTCCTTCCCTAAGTATAGATTATATTGATCGTTATAAAACAAATTATTATTATTAGCATCCCAAAAATTATATTGATAAAAAATATATTTAAGCAAAAAACGTAATCATGTATATATATATATATATATATATATATATATATATATATATATATATATATATATATATATATATATATATATATATATATATATATATATATATATATATATATATTATTTATTATATATAAATTATTGTGTTTTGTACTTAAATATACAGTAATATCTTTTATCATTTCTTGAGTTTGTCTTTCAAACACGACCACCAAAATTAACGATGGTTATATTGATCTTTCCGTCCAAATTAAAGTTGGCTTTTTCATTGAGACAAAACAACGTCGGGTCAGGTGCATAAGATTTTCGTCTAAACTGGGATGTTCGTAAAGCTATTCACGATTCGAATCATATGCGGGAAGAATTTCGTATTTTTTTACACTCTAGATATTAATAAGAATCGTATTAATTGCTGATGCTGCTTGTCTTATCGGTACGCTTCAGTTGGCTAGGAAATGTTCTAGAATTGTTGTAACAAATCGGTTACCATAAAAAAAATCTATTGTAATTCTAATCGAATCTTTCATTACATATCAGTAGCGTTTTGAGGCTACTTGAACCTTGCAGTTTGCACTTTGGTCTTTCTAAATCGTAATAAAGATTGGAAGCTTAAACTTGTCTCAAAAAGAAACTGGAAAATCTAAGATTCAAAAATGCTCTTGCATTCATGTATACTATCTATTTATTTGATCTCACTAAATGAGAGACGACAAAGTTTTCAAGTAGTTTAAAAGTGTATATATATATATATGTATATATGTATATATATATATATATATATATATATATATATATATATATATATATATATATATATATATATATATATATATATATATATATATATATATATATATATATATATATATATATATATATATATATATATATATATATATATATATATATATATATATATATATATATATATATATATATACATATATATCTATATCTATATATATATATATATATATATATATATATATATATATATATATATATATATATATATATATATATATATATATATGTATATATATATATATATATATATATATATATATATATATATATATGTATATATATACATACTGTTACCAGGAACTGAAGTTAAGTCTGGCAGAACATCACTGTCCGTTTGCTAATGGCCTCTGTGAAGCGTATTTCCCAGGTTGCTTCAATATCTAATGAATAATTAAACACAACGCTGCTCTATGCAAGGCATGCACTCAGTTGATGCCGTACATAATGAGTAATTGGGAGCCGGCGCTATTCTGCCGTGACATAAATTAAGGCAATTCCAGATATGCAATCACCTGAATAATTTACTTGAGAATAAGGAGAAATGCAGCTATAATAAGAACAAGCGTGGAGAGAGAGAGAGAGAGAGAGAGAGAGAGAGAGAGAGAGAGAGAGAGAGAGAGAGAGAGAGAGAGAGAGAGAGAGAGGACTTTTTTCCTGGAACCTCAGATTATATTCAGTCACGAACTTGTATGTTAGGTCATTTGTTTATTATTCAGTATAGGTACATTTCATTATTCATTATAT
Source organism: Macrobrachium rosenbergii (assembly GCF_040412425.1). NCBI lineage: Eukaryota > Metazoa > Arthropoda > Malacostraca > Decapoda > Palaemonidae > Macrobrachium > Macrobrachium rosenbergii. The sequence goes on from NC_089748.1 coordinate 59,151,517, forward strand.
GAAACAGCAGTAAAATAATTAATTAAGCACTGGCTACATATGTATCAGGGAAACAATTTCTACCTGCTCTCACATGAATTTTTATATATTTTTGTATGCAAAACTTGGAAGGGAATGCATTTGGTTCATTATGAGGGGCAAGAAGAGACTTGAAAAGCATTTCATTAATTAAATTAATAATTAAAAAAACAATTTACAATGTGTTCCATTTGGAAGACGGGGAGAAAGACTAACATATATTGAGCAAGTACAGAAGCGAGAGCCTCCATTTTTAGTTTTCTGTAAAAGAAAACTATTGTGACGGTTTTGTCTGTCCGTCCGCACTTTTTCTGTCCGCCCTCAGATCTTGAAAACTACTGAGGCTAGAGGGTTGCAAATTGGTATGTTGATCATCCACCTTCCAATCATCAAACATACCAACTTGCAGCCCTCTAGCCTCAGTAGTTTGTGACTTGCCACCAACGATATAGGACTGGCCACCACCGTGGCTGAATGCTTCATGGGCCACGGCTCATACAGCATTACACACTGCACAGAAAACTCGATGACGCCGAAGAAACTTCGGAGCATTTTTTACTTTTTTTTAGATACCGAGCTTCTAATTGCAATGAATCGCACAGAATTATTCTACTGTGGTTTGGAAACCAACGACACCAAAAAGTGGGGAAATATTCCAGATAATAGCCTGTTGAACAATATATACATTTTAATATCAGTGAAATATTTTTTTTAATGAGAAAGAAGATGATTCATCCAACTTTTCATGTTATTTTGCCCAAGATAAATGTTAATTATAAGATTATATATATATATATATATATATATATATATATATATATATATATATATATATATATATATATATATATATATATATATATATATATATATATATATATATATATATATATATATATATATATATATATATATATATATATATATATATATATATATATATATATATATATATATATATATATATATATATATATATATATATATATATATATATATATATATATATATATATATATATATATATATATATATATATATACATACATACATACATATATATATATATATAGTGTAGTGTATATATATATATATATATATACATATATATATATATATATATATATATATATATATATATATATATATATATATATATATATATATATATATATATATAGATTTATATATATATATAACCTCAGATTTGAAAAAAACTTCACTTCACTATGAAATTAAACTTACAGCTTACATCACATCATTCATATAATCATTTAACAGTGTTGTGGATATAATGGCCACTTCTCAGAAACTCCCATTAATACCAAAGCATTTACATTACGATCGATATATCCTGTACTCTAAAGAAAGTTTCCTTTTCACAGTTGTATCAATTCTGTCTTGAGCTTTTCCTATTCTCTGACGGTTTCTGTCAGGTGTCTCTGAGAGGTATTTGGGAAGAACAGGAGACAGGTCAAGTTGCATCTAGTAGTCTGTGGTGTTCATTTAAAATTTGCAACAGGGCAGTCCAAGGAAAAATTTACTGTACTGGGAGAAAACGTTGCGCTTGCATAATTCTGATCTCCCCCCACAAAAAAGCGGAAATAAAGACAAAATCAACAACATTTTTGGTTGTCTTAAACTATGCCTAGCAAGATCTACAGAAGGGAAATGAGTTGATGTTCTCGATTGATTGAAAGCAAACGTTGGGGAATGTGAACAATATGCCGAAGTCAATCAGTTAACAGAGTCCAGAAAGAAGAAAGGAATGAATTTGGTCAAAATGTATTCAGCAACGGACTGATTATTGTAAACACGTTGTATATTGTTACAAATGAAGAGCACTCATAATAATACTTGAGACAGAGAAGGTACATAACTAAAAGTTACACGCTGTGACAATACAAGGTAAATGAAAGTAAGTTTACGAAAGTAATGTTGAACCGAAAAAACAAAATTAAAGGTAATTTTGATTGAAGAGGAAGGACTCAGATGAGGCTATAGAAGGAATCCGGTTAAGATTACTAAGTTTGATGTTGAATACGTGAGAGTAGTTTATGGGTAAATGCTGAAAAAAATCGTTGCGATGAAAGATATATCAATAGACGGAGGCAAAGGATTTGCATGGTTCATTAAAGGGACCACTGTTAAAGGAGGGAGCCCTTGGGTTACGTGAGTATTAAAAAAAAAAAAAAGAAGAAAAGATGTGTATTGTGAGAAAATGGCATGGTACTTGAATGAAGGAGAAATAAGAATGCTCAAAATGCAACTGAAAAGCATAAGAAGGAATTGTATGATCCATGCAAAAGTCAGAGCATGAAATCAAGGAAAAGTTAAAGAAAACGTAGGAATTACTGAAACGTCTCAGGGGGCAAGAACTTTAAAAGAGGAGAACCAACCGGAGTGGAAGGAATCATTTCAGGAGGAAGGCGAGGTTAACGAGAAAATGGATCCACCAACAATGACGTTTCGCTCCGGAAAGACAGGCAGAGCAACAGAAAGTTCCTTATGCTAATGAGACACACATTTCAGGCGAGGAAACTAAAAGTCTTTTATAACTGTGATGTGTTCTATTCGGTAACGTCCAAAGGGGGATTTGAAATGCCAGCAATATGTGATGAGGGATACTGGTCACATTGTACGATGCCAGGCGTGTCTTGGTACTGGATCTACACTAAGGAAAAATTTAAACCGTGATACAGATATTCTTACGCAAATCTAGTGATGTAATAAGAAGGGACTCTTACGGAAAGATGCACGAACCATTGCATTTCATTGTTGTTTTTTTTTTTGAGAAGCTTATAATAAATACGGCCATCACATAAAATCAGTAAAACACTGACAAATACAAATATCATGTAATTAAGTAAATAATAAATTTTACTCAGAGGTAAATAACAGACGTTATCAAAGTATTGAGGAACCAACTCAGTGATCTTTCCTGAACCTTCCATCTGAACTCAATTTCGCCTTCTCCATTGACACCTCATCACACAGCATACCTCCTTGATTTCTCAACTTATCAAAATTCCGTCATAAACAAAGCTCCCATCTTAATTCCAGCTACTCATCTTCCAACCGCCACAACCCTCCCTTCAAATTTAATGACCATCAGCAGCCATTCCAAAAACTTTTTCATCTTCACATCCTCCCTCAGGAAATATCGACCCGCATTAAAGTCCAAAAACCTGCCGCCTTTCCTTCATAAACCCCATTTCACCTCCGCATCCTCCGACGGAATCTTTTAGTGATACTTGGTATGCGGCAGAGGAAGGAAAACCCCTTCCTAAATTTTGAATTAGTGCCTCCGAGAAGCCTTCTTGCTGACAAGGTCGACGTTCGAAGATGACGACATCTCGGCTCCCTTCAATATTATGAGTCATTTCCACCCCACCAGCTATATCCGATTTTGAACCCTGCTTTTTTTGAACAATGAGAATTCTTTCTTTTTCTATTATCTTCTTTTTCCAGGTCTGCCTCATTCTGATGTCGTTGTGAAATAAAGAATCGTTTATTAAAGTATATTTTCATTTTCACTCCCTCAACAACACAGAGTAACCGCCGATAAATAAAACTTATAACCTTAAATATATAAATTGGCTGTGGGATTAAGCCTGGTCGAACAATTATCTCGGTTGATGATGTAATTAGCAGGATTAAGGGAGATGTTAAAACTAGGCGTTAAAACTAGGCGTTTATATTTTTATAAAAGTTTTTTGCAGGCAACCCTAACGAGCACTAAGTAATATAAAGAGGTCATATCAAATGTTGTACTGAAAGGCAGTCGGAAATATAGAGATAAAAACTAAAGAAAAGATAACGAGACTAACTAAATAAAAAAAAAAAAAAAGCTTTTAACTTTGGCGAGTGAAACTAAATAAAAAGCCTAAGCAAAGTTCTTGACAGATAAAAAATTATTATAGAAAAATAATCGGATACACGATATAAAACAATAAAAATCTGATTACCAAGTACTTGAGAATAAATACAAAAAGGCTAAGGTTAAATGTAATCTTAACAAAAATTACAAAAATAAACAAAAATATTAAATAAACTAATTAAACAATATGAAAACGTCAACAGCACCGGACAAGAAAAAGAAGAAAAACTGAAGGAGAAAGCAGAATACCCTTATTAACACAGGTGAATGTACAAAGACAGAGTAAACTGATAATTTTCATTAATTCTCATCTCAATTAGATGATATTTCTAGCGAATATTTGTGAAAGGTTCACGATATTTAACCTGCAATCATATATACGAGTACTGTATATATATATATATATATATATATATATATATATATATATATATATATATATATATATATATATATATATATATGTGTGTGTGTGTGTGTGTGTGTGTGTGTATATATGTATGTATATATATATATATATATATATATATATATATATATATATATATATATATATATATATATATATATATATATATATATATATATATATATATATATATATATATATATATATGTATGTATGTATATGTGTGTGTAATATATGTATATATATATATTTGTGTGTGTGTTTGTGTGTGAGCATTTATGTACATAAGAATTTGCAAAACATGCATGTGTATTTCATTAAATTGCATTAATCGCAATTACTATTTGCAAAAACCAACAGCGAGAGAGAGAGAGAGAGAGAGAGAGAGAGAGAGAGAGAGAGAGAGAGAGAGAGAGAGAGAGAGAGAGAGAGACCAGAAACACGTCAGAGAAGCAAAATCGTGAAGGGTTCAAACATAAACAACGGATCACAAGCTGAAAACTTACATAAAGAAAGTGCTGATTAGTTCAGAGGCAATTGTAGTGTGAAATAATATTGCATCCGGCCGGTCTCGTATCTTGATAACATCATCTTTAACACGTATCACTAAGCAAATGTTCAGGGCAACTAACTATATATTCACAGGAAACAAATGTGAAAGGAGCAAGTATCTAGATACAGTGGCACGAACAGATACGAGTATACTCACACGCCCGCATTCAAAGCGAAATGTTGTACAGAATATTAATCGGCAACTCCATAACGAAGACATACAGTTATGCCACCAGCCCCACGCATATGCAGAAAAATATCCCGACATGAACAGAATAAAAATATATTATTATTCTAACATCTAAACAATAGAAAAAGGTTATTCCTGAAACCTAAAATAGCATTTTGAAAACCCATGGATTAGCGTTAAAGCGTAGCAATCAAGTTTCTCTTTTGCAAAATGTTTGCTCCAATATTTCCACAGTTGATGACATGCTATATCTAGCGAACATAGTTAAAGGCTTATTTGACCATCCGAATCACCTGTTGTGATGCAAACCAAGCGTTTACTCTAATGTAAGTTCTGTTATGCGTATGAATTAAACCCAGAAGGCCAGTGGACGTTTCATGAACAACAGAACTGAATAAGACATCGCCAGCCTTTTAGATTGTAATATAATATAGGCAAAAATGGACGTCAAAGTCTTAAAATACGATTGTGTATCAAAAGGTCGTATTAACTATGATCTACTGCCTGTGGAGAGAGAGAGAGAGAGAGAGAGAGAGAGAGAGAGAGAGAGAGAGAGAGAGAGAGAGAGAGAGAGAGACTTGAACATCTCTTACAAGAGTTTGCTGAAAGAAACAAATGGAAATGGCAAAGGCTATGAATAAATACATTAGCCGCTTACATCGATCTTCCTGAAATCTGAAATATTAAACTGCAAAATTTAAGAAAGTAATCATACACATACCACATTATTTTATTTTTGATAGAGTAAATTGCATGCGCAGACACGTGTATGTGATCAGTAGCACGCACAATGCTCAAACACAATGTTTCTTGTGTGTGTGCGTGTGTGGGGGTGCATGTTTTGCTAAACTTACAAAAATCCCCACAAACTTACACCTTCGCAGCCAGCAAGTGCCAAGGTCCGGACCTAAGGACCTCAATTCCTTTCCTATTTGTCCTGGCGGTACATCCAGTCTAATAGAATTTATCCAACTTGAGCTCCTCTCCTCGCCGAGAGCCACATGCGTCGGGGTCCATTACGACTTCCTCTTCCTAGATATTCTTCATCAGTTTTGTCTTCTCCCTGACATCCCGATTTTATCCCTTTTGCTTTTTTTTTTTCTCTGTTCAAATTTCAGGTGTCATGACTTCTTTTATTTCGATTTCATTGTTGTCTTAACTTCGTATCATAATTCATTTTACTCTCTTCGTATCTAATTTAGTTCTTGCTGTTCCCATCTGGTAGCTATCACAATTGTATTTCAGGTCATTTGTCAATTTTTTCTTTTATAGTTTTACAACTTTTACAGGAACAATATTCATTCACAGTCTTTTTCTTAATATTCACATGGTTCTACCTATATACCTGTGATTATGGCTTTGCTTTTATCTTGGTTTCAATATATTATTCTGGAGATTTTATATCTATGAATGTCATAACACAAGCAGCAGAGGAATGGAATTGGCTTTCAATTCCTCATTACGTATGTCATGAGCCGAGTGCATGCCTTGCATAGCGTGTGCTGTGTTTAATTATTCATAACGGAAGCAACCCGAGGAATGCATTATACAGAGACAATTAGCAAAGGCAGTTATATCCTGCCAAATAAACTTCATATACTTGAAAAAAAAAATAAAAAAATATTACATCTCCTCTGGTGAATGGTTTACAATAAAATTCATTTTACCTTCTCAATGATGAAGGGTTTACATTGCGACATGTTTCAACTTCTGAATGGTGATGAGCTTACATTTGTATCTGAAGGATATAACGAAATCAAGTGACTATTTAAATAGCCAGACATCATCATCTTACAATCAAAACAGAATATTAGTCGCCAAATAAACATTATATATTTACATTTTAATGAGGCATTACTCCACCACTTTCCTGTGAACATTATCTCTCCATCGGAGACAAACTTTAATGTTATGAGAAGCAATATTCTGTCGTCTTACCCCTGGAAGCATTATGCCATCACCTTGCTAATCATTAATTATAACATGAGGGGAATTACACCTGCATCACAGTGTATATTTCGCGGGGGTAAATTGTTGCTAGTATCCTTAATAAACTGTAGAGAATGTATTCATAGCAAGTGTGCAATTCTTGCGTCTTAATGATGTTTGTTTTGAGAGAGAGAGAGAGAGAGAGAGAGAGAGAGAGAGAGAGAGAGAGAGAGAGAGAGAGAGAGAGAATATTTGATAAAATGTGCAACTCTTACGTCTTAATGGTGTCTGTTTTGAGAGAGAGAGAGAGAGAGAGAGAGAGAGAGAGAGAGAGAATATTTGATAAAATGTGCAACTCTTACGTCTTAATTGTGTTTGTTTTGAGAGAGAGAGAGAGAGAGAGAGAGAGAGAGAGAGAGAGAGAGATTTTGATATCAGATCACTGAAACTTTTGCTTTCCAGAGAATTAATCAATTTTTGTGTTTTCGACGTGCTTGAACGAGCATTTCTTTCAACATGTACAAAAAAAAAAAAATTAGGTTATGTTAATCTCAAAACATTCCTTTTTAATATCATCTCATATTTCTCTCCCAATACAAAGCCAATAAGACAAACTTGATATGAGCATTTTCAAGGTTAATCGATTAACGTCTTCTGGTTCATAATATTGGATCGTAGTCCCGCCTTTCGTTTCTAATGTTCGAGAATTATTAGGATGACAGTGAATTCAAATATATTTAAAATCCAGAATATATTAATGAACGAAAATTAAGAGCAATAAAGCATTTATTAGTATAGATGGATAGCATTAAGTAACAATCTGACTATGAAGTCAATAAAATATAGTAGCTGTACATCCTTTTTACATACTTTTTAATACACACGCGCGGATATATATAGATACACACGCAATATAATATGATATATATATATATATATATATATATATATATATATATATATATATATATATATATATATATATATATATATATATATATATATATATATGCTTATTGTATGAATTTTATATAAACTACACACGTATATATATATATATATATATATATATATATATCACATTCTAATATTCACATATATTAGCCACAATTTTAGTATCATTTAATATCGGAAATCTTAGTACAAATATCATTTAATATCAGAGTCACTGAAACCCAAGGGAAACTATAACTGAAAAGTACATCTGTCCCGGGAAGGACTCCCTCTAAATATGCAAATGGTCAAAGTCTACTGTTTGTTATTGCTTCTCAAGGTCCATGTTCGAATCCTGGCCTGGGCAGATGCAATAACCAGTTATAATTCACCTTCGGAGTAAGTTATTCACGAGGTATAGTGAATTAGATATCAAATGACGTTTATGGCAACAATTATCATACCGAATATGTGCGAACGTGCCTACTGTATATATAAGTATACCTACATCCCCGCATTCAGAAACACGTAATCAAAGACCTTTATTATTATTATTATTATTATTATTATTATTATTATTATTATTATTATTATGTATTTGCCTTTGAAGCATATAGCTTGATCAAATTAAATTCCGGCAAGCCGTAATTTCATCACTGTATATGATTCTGTTTCACCTTTGATTTTTCGTCTTTTTTTATTCAAGGGGCAGTATTGCTTGAGGAAAGCAGACAACGTCAACTACCTTTCTTTCACTCGAAATGTGCTCCGAGATGAGTTGATTACGAGCGCTGAAAGCAAATACGAAGAGTGATTGATTCATAACGCTTTCTTCCAATGCATGTGTAGTGAAAGTAAATGAAAAAGAAAAGTAAAAATATTAAGGAAAATCTTTCCTTTCGCAGGTGTTATGACGGGGGAAAAACAAGAGCCAAATGACCAAAAATATCAGCTTTTGTCTTGAAATAACTCCCCGAATGTGTATTACCTTCTCGAACATTACATTTTGAATGCAAGTGTTATGATCTGACTGTGACTGCAGTTAATTTTCCTGGATTAAAGTAGTATATTTTGTTTTTCCTCTCTTGGCTGAATATGATTTGGAGTGGGATATTCAACTGCATGGTTTGCCTGCATACTTTAGCATATGATCACACAAATAATTAAATAAAAAATTTATTAAGAGCGTCATCAATGTAAATTTTCCGTTTTGACTGATATTGTGAATAAGAAATAAGCATATTGTAGCGATGAAGTTTCCTTATAGTAACGTCCTCAAATAATATATGAATAGCACCCCAGTGAACTCATAAACAATTACATCTTCGTATTTTCCACTGACAACTTATTATTTAGATGTAAACCAACAAGGAATTTCCTTCCATATGAACACAATTTGTATCATCTGCTCAATATTACAACTCATGAACCTGAGTAAGATTTGAGCTGTCCATTAGGGGTCCAGGGGGAAACTGAGGTTTATGATACGTAAGTTACCGGGAAGTTTGGGAGAAGTTAGCTCTTCAGAGGGAGCCCAAGACACAGATGAGAAAGGAAGAGATTTCACTAAGTTGCTTTTGATAGTACTGCTGGAACTTAGCTCGAAGAAAACCCACTCGGTTTAAGTTATAAAGATACAAAGTTACGTTCGGAGTCAAGATATGTCATTCTGCTCCTGAGTAAGGAACATTATTTCGTCAGAGATACGACAAGAGTTTGGCAACTTTAAAATTCGCGGAGAACAATAGTTTGGAGAGAATAATGGTGCAGGTGCATTCAGACTTTCTTCATACACACACACACATACATATATATATATATATATATATATATATATATATATATATATATATATATATATATATATATATATATATATATATATATATATATATATATATATATATATATATAATAAAAAATATATATATTATATATATACATATATATACAGTATATATATATGTATATATAATATATGTGTATGTACTGCTCTCAACATACTGAAAATAGTACCTCCGTCTTCTGATTTTTCCTTCGAGAGCCACACAGGGAGACCTGTATTCCCAGAATAAATAATAAAGATATGTGAAAATAAGAGGAGGAACAGGGAGACCAGAATCTCCTCAGCTGTACATAACGTCATTGTGCTGCACATTCGGAGCAATATGCATATCAGTATGTCTATATATTTTGTCAAGCATTTTCCTTTTTCCCCATTGGATGAGGTGGCGCCAAATAAGGAAAAAGGAAAATTCTTGACAAAATATATAGACATACGAGTATGCATATTGCGCGGAATGTGCAGCACAATGACGCTTTGTACAGCTGAGGAGAGTCAAATGAGAATAAGAAACAGGTCTCCCTGTGTTCCTCCTCTTATTTTCACTTATAATATTATTTATTCTAGGAATATTTTTAATTGTGTCTGAAGGGGTTACATCTGTGTAAAATACGGGAGTCAGGGAAGAATACAGAAGACGGAGGCAGCCACGGGTCTTGAAATCAGAGGATTTCTGGTCCACAGAGTACATGTTGGAGTACATAGAGTACAGGAAGGGGACTACCGTGTGTTATGAAACTGCCTGACCATGAAACTATCCTTGGGCTCTCTGTAAAGTGACAACATCCTTTTGTTGACGATAGTGACATGACCGCCATCTGCGGCGAATGGAAACGAGATCGAATGATGAAAGTAAAGGTGTCACCGACCACACGAATTACGTCCTGATTCAACCCTATCGAAGAGGATGGCATACAATTTTTAACACGCAAATACGAGAGGGACACTATTTACAGGGATGTGTACCTTCAACATAAAGCTTTAACGAGCATTATTTTTGCAAGTAGAATTAACAATTTCACTTCGAGCTTTTTGACTAATCAAATCTGAAGCAACCAGAACGTTTAAAATATTCTTAGAAGTAGAAGGTTGATTTGTCATAAAAAAAAGAAATAAAGAACAATATAACAGAGGAGACAAGGATGCTATACGTATAGATACAGAGATAGTACTGTACAGTATGTTAACCAATGAGATATGAATATATTTAACGAAAATAATTTCGTCGTATACCGTATACATATTATTGTAAATTTAATTAACAGATAAAGGTATTGGTAAATTTTGCTAAACATACTTGAAAAAGCAATGTTTAGTGAGATTCCATTAAGAAAGGGAAGTAGGTCGAAGGAATCATTTAATTAGAAAATAGGAAAAGACTATTTTTAAGGTGAAGTATGACGATAAAAAATAATTCGAAGGAAGGAAGGAGAGAGTAAGGTTACGGAATGAGGACGTAAAGGTCAGAGTTATTGCTCGTTAAAAGTGGATAATCGGTTTTAAAGTTTATTAATGACGGAACGACAGAGAATAGGTGTTCCAAGGGGCGGAATCTTGAAAAGACATTTGGCAATGAAAAAAGAAAGGTAATACCTCCAGCTCTTGAGCAGTACGGTTCGTAAAGACGTAAGTCGGTTCTTATACAGTTAATTCATTTGTAAAGTTCAGCAAATACGAAAAACACACAGGCAACACAAAAGTTAAGTATACCTTAGTTTTACCAGACCACTGAGCTGATTAACAGCTCTCCTAGGGCTGGCCCGAAGGATTAGACTTATTTTACGTGGCTAAGAACCAATTGGTTACCTAGCAACGGACCTACAGCTTATTGTGGAATCTAACCAGCGAGAAATGAAATCACCAGTAAATAAATTCCTCTAATTCTTCATTAGTCGGCCGGAGACTCGAACTCGGGCCTATGCTAGATGACAACTCTAACGACTCGTCCAACGAGGAACTACAGGCAGCACAAAATACTTAGATATGCTCTGATGGTACTGTTCTTTATAGGAAACATTTAGCTGGGGAAACATTCATCATACAACCCCGAGAGGTGTCCTTGCAAGTTCAATTCTTAATCGAATTCCTCATCTTCATTTCATAACATTCAGTAGCCAAGCTTGACTTTTCTCTCAATAACTCCACCAAATAACCCATTTTTTCCCGTTGTTGACGCTATTACTTCACCATAATACTTCTATATTATGCAGCTTATTAAGCTAAACAGCCTGAATAAGAAATCATCCAGATCGGCTCCATGACATTTTCAACCAAGAGATTATCTAATACGCCTCTCTTATCACCCAAAAACATTAATTAACTAAAACCATCTAACATAAGGAACCAGAAACTTATGATGGTTTCTAAAAGCAAGGGCATCATTTCAGATTTTTGATGAGGGGGCAAAGGCGGTTTGGCGAGCGAAGCGAACCTAATCACCTGGTTTTTTTATTTTGAGCTATTTTATGTGCTTTTTGAAGTACATAAAATAGATAGATAGAAAGATATAACTTAATGTGATGACAAATTTGAATTTCGGTAGGAATAATGGAAAACAAGCGGCTGTTACTTCCTGGGGCTTGGTGGGGTGAGGGGGGCAAGTTGAGGCTCTGGGGGGGCATCTTGAGTCTTGGGGGGGCAGTTGCCACCCAGCCCCCTAAATGACGCCCCTGTAGACTAAAAGCCGGAGAAAGGGTGAGGAAAAGAGATAGACGGGGACAGAAATTAAAATACCAGGCAAGGAACTAGAAACTTATAATGGCTTCCAAAGGATGGAGAAGAGGGAGAGAAAGAGAGAGAGAGAGACATGAGGAGAAAAACTGAAACATTTAACAGTCAAGGAATGAGAAACTTACAATGGTTTCCAAAAGACGGAGAATGAGTGATTGAAAAGAGAGAGAGAGATAGGGGGAAGGAAATTGACATTTAAACAAACGATGTATCAGACACTTACAATATTCACAAAAGGGAAAGAGAGAGAGAGAGAGAGAGAGAGAGAGAGAGAGAGAGAGAGAGAGAGAGGGGGGGCGGGAAGCGAAATTCTGAAGTGTGTATAAAAGCGTCGGTTTGGAGTCATCCATGATTGATGAAGGCAACGAATACCAGGTTGTGGCGACTGAGGTGAAGGCGCCGTGATTTACAGGAGGCCTTCATCTTCTGAAAGACGGATTTAGCCACCCCTTTCCCACCCTTCCCCTTCCCAATCCCCTTTTTACCCTGGACCTTCGTTCCCCTCTCGTCTATTCCCAGAGATTCTCCCTCCTCCTGCTCCTCTTTTACGAAAACACCGGAAAAGGCAAGAAACAGGTCAGCCTTGATGACAG
>NC_089748.1:59169593-59217093 GCF_040412425.1 Macrobrachium rosenbergii
GAAAGCCTATTCAGCGACTCCAGTTGGCGTAAACCATTGAGCCATCAAGAGTATAAGTCTTTTGCGAGATGTCGTACTGCTTTTTACCCGTCGTGGCGGGAAAGTGTACTACATACAATGACCCACCTCCGCCATGACAGACATTGGTATTTTGGAACACAACTCTTGTTATGAAATTTTTTCACACCGTGATTTATACAATCATGAAGCTACAAATGTCAATATCGAAATTCACACCTCGGTATATCTCCGTTGGAGATACAAGTTTATATAAGTGATAAATGAATGGAATCGTGGACACGAATCGCGACAACCCTATTCAGCGACTCAGTTGAGTAAACCATTGAGCCATCAAGAGGTAATCTTTTGCGAGACAGTGTCGTGAGCGGGAAAGTGTACTAGCCTCGACATCACTCCGCCACGACAGTTCATTGATGCGTTTGGAACACGCAGCTCTTGTTATGAAATTTTTATCACACCGCGATTTATATATAAATCATGAAGCTACAAATGTCGCTTAATATCGAGTTTCACGCTACCTCGGTATATCTCCCGTTGGAGAATTGTCGAAATTTATATAGAGTGATAAATGAATTGGAATCGCTGAATAGGCTGTCGCGGTTCGTGTCCCCACGATTCCAATTCATTTATCACTTATATAAATTCCCCTTCGGCGACAATTCTCCAACGGAGATATACCGAGGTATGTGAATTTCGATATTGCTTTATTTGTAGCTTCATGATTGTATATAAATCACGGTGATAAAAATTTCATAACAAGAGCTGCGTTTCCAAACGTACCAATGAACTGTCATGGCGGAGGTGGGTCATTGTCGAGGTTAGTACACTTTCCCCGCTCACGACGGGTAAAAGCAGTACGACATCTCGGCAAAAGACTTATACCTCTTTGATGGCTCAATGGTTTACGCCAACTGGAGTCGCTGAATAGGCTTTCGTCGCGGGTTCGTGTCCCCACGATTCCACCATTTATCACTTATATAAATTCCCTTCGCGACAATTCTCCAACGGAGATATACCGAGGTAGCGTGAATTTTCGATATTGCTTACATTTGTAGCTTCATGATTGTATATAAATCACGGTGTGTGATAAAAAATTTCATAACAAGAGCTATATTCCAAAACGTACCAATGAACTGTCATGGCGGAGGTGGGTCATTGTCGAGGCTAGTACACTTTCCCCGCTCACGACGGGTAAAAGCAGTACGACATCTCGGCAAAAGACTTATACCTCTCTTGATGGCTCAATGGTTTACGCCAACTGGAGTCGCTGAATAGGCTTTCGTCGCGGGTTCGTGTCCTCACGATTCCAATTCATTTATCACTTATATAAATTCCTCTTCGACAATTCTCCAACGGAGATATACCGAGGTAGCGTGAATTTCGATATTAAGCGACATTTGTAGCTTCATGATTGTATATAAATCACGGTGTGAAAAAATTTCATAACAAGAGCTGCGTGTTCCAAACGTACCAATGAACTGTCATGGCGGAGGTGGGTCATTGTCGAGGTTAGTACACTTTCCCGCTCACGACGGGTAAAAGCAGTACGACATCTCGGCAAAAGACTTATACCTCTTTGATGGCTCAATGGTTTACGCCAACTGGAGTCGCTGAATAGGTTTGTCGCGGGTTCGTGTCCCCACGATTCCAATTCATTTATCACTTATATAAATTCCCCTTCGGCGACAATTCTCCAACGGAGATATACTGAGGTAGCGTGAATTTCGATATTGCGACATTTGTAGCTTCATGATTGTATATAAATCACGGTGTGATAAAAATTTATATATATATATATATATATATATATATATATATAGGCTATATATATATATATATATATATATATATATATATATATATATATATATATATATATATATATATATATATATATATATATATATATATATATATATATATATATATATGTATGTATAACTGATTCACGAAGATATGTTACGTAAGCAAACGGCAGGAAGGAAAATTGAAACAAGGGAGTGGTTTCCAGGCCTTTCGACACAACGGTCGTTTACTAGCAGACTGCTAGTAAACGACTGTTGTGTCGAAAGGCCTAGCAACCACTCCGTTGTTTCAAGTTTGCTTCGTGGTATTTGCCTTTATTTATACACACACACACACACATATATATATAATGTGTGTGTGTACATAATTATACGCTTCCTTGTGTATAAATATGTACATGAACAGCTACACACGGAGTTAAATGCTAATGATGAACTGTTGGTTCAGGAAGCTAATTTGTTTACGTTAACTGCACATTTTAAAAGTTAAAATAAAAGTAGACTAGTGCTTAATACCAAATTCATACTGGAATGTGTAACAAAACGAAAAAGTACCCAATTAACACGTTAACATTTAACAAGAGAGATTTACTCACAGCTTAATTACAGCTGCGTGTGAAAGCAGCATTTCAAAGGAAAATAACTAATTACATTATATATTTTTTGGTGTCACCATGAATAATATGTAATTAGATACTATTTAAATCATTCTAATTTAGTTGCAACGTGCATTATGCTCATATTTATTCTGGCGATAATTAGTGCTTAGATATTTTAAGATGATGATGTTTTATTCGAAAAGGACGATACACCTCATGTAAAAAAGAAAATATCCAGTTTGAGCTTATAGCTTTTAAAAAAAATCTGCAATAAATTCTTTAGAGAGAAGTGTTGTTGAGAATTAATATCAATTAGGAATCGGTTTTACGAACTGCTCCTTTAATCAGAATGTTTTCAGTAAAATTTCCCCCCATCCCTCCAGAAACTCTTTTATGAAGGTAAATTCTTTAGAAAAGCAGCTAATTAAGGTTTTATTAATTATGTAAGATCACTGTTCTTAAGAACAGCTAATTTAAACGTTTTCAGACTGACTGTTCAGATGAGAACTGTTTTCAAGACGAAATATTCTAAAGGAAACAGCTCCCAGAATCCTTAAAATGAAATGTATTAATACATTTAAATATTCATTTTCGTTTATGGATAGGAACAAATACGATCTAAGCCGCTGTCTATGCTGTTGTGAATTTTCTTAGTGATTTTGAAACAGTCTACAAGCTTGGCATATTTCGGGGTCATAATTTGTGGTAACCTTGCGATCAACTATTAGAATTCATATTATTTTCTCCGTTCTCTATCTTGTACACCTTTCTGGTCATTCACTTTTGTAAACGATTTACCGACTAACAGTAAAACCAGGATGGATTTTCATGATCAATTCATAATAACAATGAAGCAGCATATCTTAAATCTGCAGTACATCACAGGGGATTTTATCATAGGATGAAATAGATTTTAACTCTGGGAAAATTATTTATATCTCGTCTGTAAAATGCTGAACGTATTGCCTGTATATGAACTATCGCATAACGCAGACATTTTGCATTCATCCACAGTTTAAACACCACTAGCTCCTGACGTAATAGCTTCTGATGTATACACTCACACACACGTGCAAACACACACACACAATATATATACATAAGTATATATATATATATATATATATATATATATATATATATATATATATATATATATATATATATATATATATATATATATATATATATATATATATATGTATTTATATAATGTGTGTATGTATATATATATATATATATATATATATATATATATATATATATATATATATATATATATATATATATATATATATATATATATATATATATATATATTTATATTATATATTTATATATTATATTATATATATATATATAATATATATATATATATATTTATATTTATATTTATATATATGCATATATGTATATATGTGTGTCTGTATATGAATAAAGAATAGCAGCCTCATGTTATGGAAAGTGGAAGGTTCTTGGCTACTTGTATGTATCATACTAAGTAATATGAATGTCATCACTGAAATTTCACGGTAGTCCGCAAATAATTACTTTCGACTTCATCGTTAGCAGTCACTTTAAATTGGAAATATTCACTGCCCGTCTTTGTTCATAATTACAGGGCGACTGAATAATTTAGAAAAAAAAATAGCAATAACAGAGCTTTAACATCAGAGCATACCTCCATCAGGGCCACATTAATAGTGAAAAAATAAAATCAATTGTTCCAAATGAGCACATGTTACATACTAATTGTTTTTTAACAAGTTTTGTGACCTTGATTTTTTTTTTGCTTCAAAACTACAGTTTGGTTCTCTTATTATTCCTCAAAAAATACAACTCAAATATCTATCCAACACAGAAAAGTTTAAATAAAAATGTGTGAATTTGTTCCCTCAAGGTAAAGCTTGTTCTTGTATTTGTTAAGAAATGGATACCGCAAATATGTATCCGACTGTAAAGTATTTGAAGGGGAAAAAATTACCGGACTTCGACTAATGGTTGCTAAAGGTCAGACTTTGCAATGTGAGTTACAATATTGGTTTATCAATGTGGGATATCGATACAAAAATTATGTAGTAGGTTGTGAATCATCTACACCTACGAAAGTAGGTGATATTGACATTAATTTGACCTTCAATCCTTTGAGAAATCCCTAATCTAAAAATGTCATCGGGTTTAGAAATTCATGTTATAAATATGTTTGCTACATTATATTTTTGTTCGGGTAATGCGCTCTCGGATATCCTGAAAACATAAGCATAGTAAGGTACGGCTCCAAGTACGACAACGTCCTATTTTTTTGTTGGAGACAATAATGAAAGAATAAAATTATTTTCTTGAGTCCACATTTTGTACTGCAAAATTTAAATGACGTTCCGAGAGTGCTGACTTCATAAATGAAAAGAGAGAGAGAGAGAGAGAGAGAGAGAGAGAGAGAGAGAGAGAACAGCCAACCTTCTATAATTATCTAAACCTATTATGGTTAAATTTACTCCAGTAACCCTCTAACTCTAGATGTTGCCTGTTTGCCTTTATCCAGTGTTATCGTCATTCAAACACGTGAATGACTATATCATATCATATTACGCCGTAATTCTTTTACACGTTTTTGTACACCTTTTTGGGAGTGGTGACGATTACGGGAAAATATTGGAAAGTGCAACCATTCCACTTTCAGGTATTGACAGCTATACATTTCGACATTTTCAGGAAAATGGTGCACTGCACCAAACAAGTGATTTTATATTTGTATTCCGGGATAATGTAATGCTTTGAATAAAAACGGAATGGAATTCATATCACCAACATTAAATAGTGAATCAGCCTTAATGAACGCACAGTAATGTTTCTTGTTAACCCAAGCAAAAGAAACTGATATTAAACTGAAACAAGTAAAAAATGCGCCGAAGTTTCCTCGGCGCAATCGAGTTTTCTGTACATCGAATAATCAAGGCCACCGAAAATAGATCTATTTGTCTATGCTGTATGAGCCGCGCCCCATGAAACAATTACCAAGACCCGGTGGTGGTCTGGCTTATATCGTTGTCAGATGCACGATTATGGCTAATTTTAACCTTCAATAAAATAAAAACTACTGGGGTTGGAGGGCTGCAGTTTGGTATGTCTGATGTTTGGAGGGTGGATGATCAACATAGCAATTTGCAGCCCTCTAGCCTCAGTAGTTTTTAAGATCTGAGGGCGGACAAAGAAAGTGCGGACGGACAAACAAAGCCGGCACAACAGTTTTCTTCTCAGAAAACTAAAACATCTTTAGTAAACGCTCGTAGTCTAAATACAATTTTACAGTTTCAACGGTCAGTTGCAGTAAACCATAAGAAAAACCATGGTATTTCCCAGCTAAGATGCTTGACGCGAAAATTTCTGGCGATTCTTCGAAGACATGGTCTCTAAAATAAAATACCACACACACAATAATGTTCAAAGGAAAGAGACTGGCCAATATATTGAGGATGCAAAAGCCTCCATAGGCGTCTGAGACCAGAATGAATACTCTTTTTATATTGGCCTTTGATCTCCGCGAACCACGTTTGCCCTGGGATCACAAAGGGTAGCTTTTCGTTACGACAGAAATACGAGTTGCAGCGAAGGTGCCTCCGCTTCAGTTGGCAAAACATTATGGTTTAGGAAAAAAAGAACGTTGAGTTACGTTCGCAATACCCGATATTAAGGAAAGGCAAGTGGTAGTACAATTTTCCTATCAAAGGGCCTCATTTCCCCACGAAAATAACTTTGTAAGTCGAGCGCCGCCGACGAAGCAATGTATAAAGCACCCGAGCGATGGGGCTTCGACATCAAAGAGCCCTGGACGGTTTGCAAGGATTAATACGCTTTCCAGAGGTAGCAGGAAAGCATAATGGAAAAATAAATTGGATGTTGTCTCAACTGTGCGACTTGGCTTTGTGGATTGGTTTCCTTGTTTGCGGGATCTCATCTTCATTTCGTGGTAATTACTTTATTGGAATTAGAATTATGTGCAACTCATTTTTATCATAAAAATTATTAGTTTCTGTTTAATCATATCTCTTTCGGGCGAGAGAATCACAGTAAAAACTCTTCAAAATCTACAGAAAATCAAAGCTGACACTCAACAACCCTAACCCTTCCTCAAGAAAAATTAATGAGGAGAAAAGATGAGAAAAATATATTGTCACAAATATATACAGAGCTGGAAACTTATTCTAGTATTATATGAAACTGCAAACAAAGAATTCTGCCTTCATTTTTCATGCGGAGAGATCAGTCTGCTGAAAAGCGGAAAATTTCTGCCAAATAAACAAAAATAAATCTATTTTCACATAGGTTTTAGATATATAGAAAACTCACTTTTCCTAGGAATCTTATTAAATACAACCAAGTGTTTATGATAATGGCGGTTTTAAATATCCGTTGATCATCATTCGCGCTTAAAACCCTATTAAATGTCCTCTTATGCTAAGGTCACGATTAAAATGAAATAAATGATCAAATGCTCCTTTTAATTTTGCAATAATTTTGCGAGCAGAAATTTACGATTTTCTTGCATGAACAGCTAATATGAGAGAGAGAGAGAGAGAGAGAGAGAGAGAGAGAGAGAGAGAGAGAGAGAGAGAGAGAGAGAGAGAGAGAGAGAGAATGAATATATACCTTGTTTTCACTATTTTTAAATGATCTTCATCTGAAAAAACTTGAATCACCAAAGATGATTTGCGCAAGTTTGGTCAGTATTGTTCTATTGGTTTTGGGAAATCTTAAAAGTACACGACATTTATACGCACATATACACATAACTAGTTAAAAAGAAGTTAGGCGAACTTTCAATCCATACGCTTTAAAACCCAAACCCAAAAGGAGTAAGAACTTAGTTCAACTCTTGATGTCTCATTCTAAAGTTACTGATGACTTAAACCCAATCAAGCTTTCCCAAGAGAAGCAATCAGGTACGAATTCAGCATCGACCGTCTCTGCCCTGTCGATGCCGATATTAATGAACTGACAAGTAATGAGATGGCAGGGAATTTGCGATTATCTTAATGGCATTTCTAAAGCGTTAATGACAACGGCTGCACTAATGAGAGGTACGTTAATGACCTGGATTTCCCGAGCTTCCGTACAGAGGCAGAGACACGCTGTGTTATTTAACTTAGAGAGAAGAATGGGGTGTTCAACAGCACTGGCAGAAGTGATTTTAGCTGGGTCAAATGGCTCTCAAATGAATGCAGTTGCGGTTGGGAAAAGTATATGGACAAGTGAAGAAGAATGTACAGGTTTTATAAAAGGGGAAAAAGTTGTTAAGGACATAATCGTAGGAGGGGTGATTACCCACGTTCTCTGTGATCAGAGAAATTTAATTTGTTGTTTCCAGATTTTAGAATTTAATTAGTGAGAAAAATGCCAATTCCACAGAAGAATACGGTGAAATTTGCATTGCTGAGATGCAGCCAGGCAAACTTTCATTTGTTAAAGAACACTAAGAGGAACCTTGCAACATTTTTGATTACGCACGCAAACACACACATTATGTATTGTATATATATATATATATATATATATATATATATATATATATATATATATATATATACATAATGTGTATATTATATACATAATGTGTGTGTTTGCATGTAATCCAAAAATGTTGCAAGGTTCCTCTAGTGTTCTTTTAACAAATGAAAGTTTGCCTGGCTGCATCTCAGCAACGCAAATTTCACATATATATATATATATATATATATATATATATATATATATATATATATATATATATATATATATATATATATATATATATATATATATATATATATATATATATATATATACATATATATATATATATATATATATTTTTTTTTTTATATATATATATATATATATCTATTATATATATATATATATATATATATATAATATATAAATTATATATATATGGATAAATATGTTTGAAGTATATATATATATATAATATATATATAAATATATATAATAAAACTCCACTATCATATATAAAATAATCATATAAAAACTCATGAAAGATAATTTAAATAATATATATATATATATATAGCATTAAAATATATGTAATTTGGACATATATAAACAAATATATAAAAGTCTATATCATTCTTCTATATTATATACATATACAAAGAAATCGAACTTATGCATAAATATAAGATATATATATATACCGGTCCATATATATATATATATAGGCCTCCCTGATTTATAATACCCAGAGCAATGTAATATATAAATATATATATGATATAAAATGCTATTATCTTTTAAGCTGATAAAATTAATACTATGAATACATACATATATATAAACAAACAACATACACACAGGTACACACACAGTAGTATATCTATTATAAGTGAATATAAGAAAGATATTAATAAAAAATTTATATATAAATATAATATAGCGAATGGATAAACACACGTGCACACACAACCAACACACACACACACACACAAACACAACACACACACATCTCATATATATATATATATATAAATATATATATATATATTATATAATATATATAAATATATAAATATATTATAAAGCTATATAATATGGATTATATAAACAAATAGATATAAAGTCTATATATTCTATATATATATATATATATAAAGAAATAACTATATAAATAGGAAGATATATATATAAATATATATCCATATATATATATATATATATATGATTTATATATATATATATATAAATATATATATAAAAGAATATATAAATAAATATGCTATTATATATATATATGATAAAATTATATATATATAATATATATATATATAGATGCATACACACACATACATATATATATATACTACATATAAATACACACACATACACATATATATATATATATACATATACATATATATATATATATATATATATATATATATATATATCTATATATATATACTGTATATACAAATATGTATATATAATGTTTATATAATATAATTAATATAATATATATATATATATATATATATATATATATATATATATATATATATATATATATATATATATATATATATATATATATATATATATATATATATATATATATATATATATATATATATATATATATATGTATATATATATATATATATACATATATATACACATATGTATATATAATGTTTATATAATGTATAATGTAATTTAAAATATATATATATATATATATATATATATATATATATATATATATATATATATATATATATATATATATATATATATATATATATATATATATATATATAATGTGTGTGTGTGTGTGTGTGTGTGTGTATTACATATCACAGAAGAAATAATATATGTCCAGCTCTCTGGAATATGAACCTTCGGATGAGGGTGAAAGCGATAATGGATAGGAGTTAACCAATTTTCTGCTTTAGGATTCTGATCGGTTCAGTTTTTCCCTATGCAAATATCCTAAGTATTTATCAGTCTACATCAAGACTGAGTTTGAAAATTTCTTTCTTTTCCATATATGCGATGATGACCTCCAGAATACGGAATTTTCCTTTTAACATCAAAATTACTTCTTTTTATCATCTTTATCCACTCTCGATTCGCGCCCAACTCTCCTTCTTTTTATATTCTTTTTATATAGTTTTACCCCAAATATCTCTCTCTCTCTCTCTCTCTCTCTCTCTCTCTCTCTCTCTCTCTCTATATATATATATATATATATATATATATATATATATATATATATATATGTATGTGTGTGTGTATGTGATGTGTGGGTGTATGTGTGCACATTCACCAAGTCACTAAACATATCAAGATCAGCACAGGGGACGTGAAGATTTCTCTCTATCGCTGAAGCTTAAGTTCAAGAGATCAACCAACCCATAACAAATAACCAACCAACATTCTGTTAATTACAGCAAAACTACAGAATTGTTTTATCGCCTGAAAATCCATAAACTTGGGGAGGAAACCACGTAAGCTTTAATTACATAAAATACACAACAATTACCCGAAGAGAACGCGAAAAGGAATTCCTGGAAAAGGTGAAAATTGTAGGTAGATTTTCGGGTCTTTCCTGGATAGAGATCCCCAGGGGTTTTAACCCGGTATGTATCCACCTTTACTGCGTGTTTAGTACAAGTCCGTTGGGGATTACCGTTAAAACATAAACAAAAGACTGGAAATATTATAAAGATAATGACCCCCAAGAAATATCAGTCCTAGATAATGGTCCCCGAAAACCCTTGGGGGCACTATCTAGGAAAGATCCGATTTTTCCAAAAAAAATTTAAAAGAAAAATTGCTATAGTACAAATCCTCGAACTCTGCTCCTAGCTGTAAAGTGTCTGGAATTTTTAGCTGCACACCGAATGCAACATCGTGTCGTGGAATTAAAAGTATTTTTTGTTTTGTTTTTTAGCTTAAACAGTGTGGAGCATGAGTTATTGATGATAAAAAAAAAAGTTTAGAAAGTTGGTGTCCCAGCCTCCAAATAAAGAAGTTAGTCAAAGAGAAGAACAAGGGAGCAAGTGTGTATTTACGGCATACTAAACATGTTAAAGATGTTTCTCATTGTGTGAATTGTGTGTTATGCCATAACAATAACAAGACTTCTTGTTTATTTGTTGTTAGATATTTTGCGCATTAATTACGCAAAAATATAATTCCATTAATCCCCTCTCTTTCTCTTACAGACAGGTATACGACAGGCTACCCAGTGGTGGTGTACGTTCATGGGGAGTCCTACCAGTGGGGATCTGCCAGTCTCTACGATGGGTCTGTCCTGGCCGCCCTCGCCAAAGTGATTGTCGTCACCATCAATTATCGTCTGGGCATTTTAGGTAAGTTCAGAAAGTTCTTGTACTGAAACTTGAGGGGCATGCTGCGCACGACAGACTGGGCATTGTATTTCACGAACCTGAACAGCAGTGCGATTAATTACGGTGAACATTATTAGCTGCCTCGTATCACAGGCCTAGAATCGATCTGCTAAAAATTAGTTTATAAAGACTGTAACCAAGACTGCAGAGTGAACGTGTTATATTTATAACTTTTTTACTTATTCTCTTGAAGAGGATTATGGTCATCTTAAATGATAGTTTATGGGAACATGAAGGTAGTCGCAAGACAATCAGCGGAGGAATGGAATGGAATGGAATAGAGTTTAGGCCAAAGGCCAAGCACTGGGACCTATGAGAGCATTCAGCCCTGAAAAGGAAACTGATAGTAGGTAGGTTTGAAAGGTGGAACAGGAGGAAAACCTCGCAGTTCCTCTGTGAAATAATTGTTAGGAGATTGTGCATAGTGAGATGGAAGTAAGATAATGAGAATGGAGGTACAGTAAAAGGAATGAAAGGGGCTGCAGCTAGGGGCAGAAGGATCCGCTGCAAAGAACCTTTAGTAATGCCTACAGTGCACCCCGTGAGGTGCACTGACAGCACTACCCCCCTACGGGAATCAGCGGAGGAGCCAAAGGCATTGATAACCCCAACATAAGCAAGATATATAAAAATGGCAAACAAGGGTCGTCTCCAACCGTACTTCACCTCGCTTCCATGCGCCTGTGTTTAGTGACAATTTTATCTATTTGTTGAAAGAAATGAAATCCAGAATAGCTTCCAACCTCATTAATCCATGTGACGATCCACAGTAAGAGACACCATAACGGTTGACCATATTTTTCATTTCCTAATTACTAACAAAAATACTTACATTATGATTCTTATGAAAGATACAATTAATTAATGAGAATCAAAAATTATGAATGGGAGTGTTTAGAACATGACCTAGTTAATTATTGTTTAAAAAAAATTCCAGTATCCATAATAAAAATAAACTAATTATCACGGTTTCATGGGGGGGCGCTGATGCATATACAACACCCAAGGCAAGGTTTAAAAAAAATATCAAAAGCGGAAATAGTCATAAATCATTTACCCAAACACGCAACCAACATGTTCTGTCTTGAAGCGTATTCCCCGAAAGCAATACTGTAACAATTAAACTCCCGGATAACTATTCCAAAATCACTGCTGCCCAAAAAATTCTCAAATTCTTTCCCGATAAACACTCGGCGAACAAAGGCGAGAGAATATGTAAGAGAAATCGGACAAATGAAAGGCCACTAACACGGGAGGCAGCCCCATATTCCGATACCGATAAGGGCGAGTGAGTGATTTACGTACCGATAAATATCGGTTTGTCCTCCCATCAGCTCCGGCCGCGATAACCGATAACATGAATGAAAACACTATTAGGACGAAAAGTCGAATAAAGGGGTTGTCGTGGCTCTTGTTATTCAGGGAAATCTGAGTCGGTATTCGTTCTCTTCAAATAAATAGAATGGGGTGTATTTATTGGGTTATAAATTTCTGGTCGGTTCTGAATTTCTGGAAATTAAAAGCAGTAAGGATTTCATTTTTAAAATAGATGAAAAAACTTCAATGTATGAAGACAGCAGTATCACAGCGACACCAATCCTGATGGAAATAAGACACAAAATAAATATATAACTACAAATGCCCTACGATGTCGATGTATGATACCATTTAAACTAATTTAAAACATCGGCATAATTATTCATATTGCTCAGAACACACAATAATCACCAGAGTAAGATAAATCAAGATAATTTACAGATGTATGAGAACCTTAAAAACATCGATACTTTTCGCATTCTAGAACAGAAGCCCAACTCAAGGAATATTAATCAATACTCACTGACTGGAAAATTCTGAGAGGTGACCTCCAGGGTTTCTTTTTCCAACACCCATAACCCCAACCAACCAACCCACAAATAAAAAGCCCCAAAAAAAAAAAAAATACAACTTCCCAACAGTTACACTGAATCGTACGACTGATTTCCCAATCCCATTTTCAGGGGATTTAAAACATCCATTTCTATCTGAAATTGCCAATTTTCTGTCTTTTTCCATTTTCTCACTGCCCATTGCTTTCACTCTAATATTAACTCCAAGTCTCATCTACATTTTTATATTTTCCATTACAACAAAGCAAGGACTTTTACTCTTGTTGCCCACGAAGCCTAGAAATTAAGATTCAGTTCACCAGTACTCCCTTTTCTTACATTTTACTCTTTGTGGCTTTTTAGAAAATGTGCCGCGACGGTAAATCTTGCTTCAGTATAAACAAAATATGAATAAAAGTTTTATGTATACATCAAACTGACGTCACATCGATGAAGGCACTGACGTCTGCTGCGCTTAATTTCAGTTTAAACAAACACACACACACATACACACACACACACACACACACACACACACACACACACACATATATATATATATATATATATATATATATATATATATATATATATATATATATATATATATATATAACTAAAGAATTCAAAGCTTAGATGCAGAGGAAGAGAGAAGCTAAGAATGAATGTGAGAAGAGCAGTGAGGTGACTGGTGAGGAGGACGATTCTTCTCCTCAAGACTACAGAACAGCGGCAAAAATGTTCTTATTGAAAAGGGAGTAACAACGGACCGTACACTTAAGGAGTATTCTTTATTACATTAACAATCTATTTATTGTGTCATGTATAGATATACGCACAGTATTCCAATACATAAAACAAATGAAAAAATATATCCTACTTTGTCAGTTTTAAAGATCGGGGTCAAACGTCAAAATCACATATCCACTGAAAGAAGAAACAAGTAAAAAATGCGCCGAAGAAACTTCGGCAATCGAGTTTTCTGTACAGCGTATAATGCTGCATGAAACTCTCGATGTGCTGCAGTATAAAGCTCTCAGCCACGACCGGGCAGAGCTCAGTTGCTCCCTAGATGCGGTCAAGTGAAGATGCGTCGGCGGCTTCCATGGCTAGCTTTAACCTTTAAATAAAATAAACACTACTGAGGCTAGAGGGCTGCAATTTGTTATGTTTAATGATTGGAGGGTGGATGATCACATACCAGTTTGCAGCCCTCTAGCTTCATTAGCTTTTAAGATCTGAGGGGGGACAGAAAAAGTGGGGACGGACAAACAAAGCCATCTCAATGTTTTTCTTTGACAGTTACATAGAAGGAAAACATTCCGAAATACTTCGCTGCTGCAGGTTCTGAATTAAAGCAAAGGCTGTTTTAGAATATAAGTGAACAGTTCTGCGTTAGGAAACTATTACTTGTCCTCTGCTTTCCGAATGAAATTCCTTCAGCACTTGATCGTTTCCAATTGCACCTCTAAAAGCCACTCGAAGTTTATTGACGCCGAACGAATGCGAGAGATTGAGCTCAAAGAGAAATCAGTAGTTTTAAGTCTTTCCTAAAGTCTCGCCTTTTGACGAACATACGGTCGTTCCGTTCTTGCCTCTCACGGAATGACACTCGACGGATATTACACTGCACTTTTATGCAACTTCCTTAGATGACTTTCATGAAGGGTATGAAAAGCTTTTAATTACGATAAAGACACCCCATTCTCCTACTATTTTGAGAGAGAGAGAGCCAAATTAAGTTTGAGAACTAGGAAAACACTTATCAGATATCTAATCTAATTTTAATGTGCTATTTTTTCCCAATTGTATGGGGTAAGCACGATGCCTTCTTTTGAAGGACTTTGGTTTGGCTTTGGGCTAGACCGTAGCCTCGATCGGCTGCCCTACCCGTCATCGTTTAGACCCCGGTAGCGTATGTGCATGTATTGTTGCAGTCACCAGCGCCCTTTCTCCCAGCAGCGAGAAGTTGTTGTGCGGTTAGGTCGACAGTCGAGACGTGTAAGGTGTATGATATGTTTTTAGGAGACGTTGGAGTGGCTTTGTTTGTGTGTGTATTTGGTCTGTAACACCCATTTGCTTTTAAGCAAACCTATCCGTTGATTACATACATAATCAAAAGCTATATATTAACATATATATTAAGCTGTTTATAAGGTAAAAAATTAACAGCGCAATACAACAGATAATGTTACGTTATTCTTTTCCTTATATTTGGAAATATCGATAACATTTCTATACTTGACGTTATTCCTTTAATTCACATACATTAACATGAATTCAGCAGAAGGATAAACGGAGAGGGCAAAATGATTTATATCAAAAACATTTAGAACATGACTAATGACAGCGCAAAAGAAACAATAAAATATATTCGTTCTTTGTTATGAGTATTCCTTACAAATATACACCTGCTCAAACCCCAAAAGGATTTATGATAGTTCGGATACGTATGGAATTTTGCAGGTACACAGAGATTTTCATGGGCTTCTCGTGGGTGATTTTCTTCCCACCTCTATGCCACTTCATTTCTGTTTTAAATTTTCCTCTCTTGTGTTAACAAAAATCATTGATCAGTAACAAAATTCATCTCACTTTTACCCCGTAACCAATCCTCCACATGGCTCCATGAAAATCTTTCAATAACACTAATTCAACAGCACAGATGGATACATAAATTTCTACCCAGGCAATCTGTAGGTGACTACAAATTCAAAAACATTGTGGGTTGTACCTCAGAATGTGGTAGCACATATCATCCCAGGCCTCCTAACCTAAAAATGGAGGACGAAACAAGCGAGAGTCGTATTCCGAATGTGTCCCGATTGTCAGTCGTTGATTTTATCTTGCATTATGGAGCATTACAAGGTGTGGACGTCGACACCAACGTCGATTCTACCCCAATCTGACAGTGGATCCTAATGGCCAATTTGTTTACGACTTCCTCTCCGGGGAGGTAAAGGAAACGAATATAGTATTCTAAATGGAGTGATGAATAGTGCGGTAAAATGGCGAGGGTATCTTCAGTTCTTCAAACGCATGCAACTTAAATTGAGTTTACAAATTGTCTTTTCCTCGCTGTTTTTCATTAGCCGCAAAGTAACTGTTTAGATTTTGTGTTTTATATTTACGGCAAATGTCGGTGTTGCGTTACATAACCTAGAACCACTGAATATTTCCATTTTTTTTCAACTTGGTTTAATGAATAATAGTGCTAAAGGCACATATTTTTACATAATTTCCAACCCCATTCGGAGTGCAATTGTGCCAAAGCCCTTATTAATTTTTTCCCATAAAGGAATCGTACCATTTCTTCGTTGCGTCGACATTCAGCGCCCATATCTACATTACAAGTACCTCATTATCATAATCCGTTACGTAATTGGAGATATGAGACGAAATACAGGAATTGGAGGGAATATAAGATTTGGGCTGATCTTCTTAGGACGTAAACGAAACACCTTCGGCGAACTGATTGTTTTATTTAATTTTTTTTATTTCTTTATATTTTTACCTTAATGAGGCAGCTAGTAATCGCTGTGTAAAAGAGTTTCATACGAATTTGGTCCAATATTTAAAAATTATTTTTCTGTTTTTCACTCGTTTATCTTTACATATTGATTGTTCTGTTAAACATGAGGTGCTGGCTATGAGGAAGGACAAAATCGAGTGTGCAAGTTGTTTCTTCTATTATGTTACCTGATTTTAATACCTTTCCAAACAGTCAAGAAAATATTTTTTGTAATGAATGCAATTCGTACATTTCACTTACAGTTTTTAAATAACTCGGTATTTTTTTTTTAATTAAGGGCACACCTGTAAATCTTAGTAGTATATTGTTTTAAATTATCAACTAAACTGATTAAGTTTTAATATGGGTGATTCCGCTGTTTCCATTTCAATTTCTTCCTGATAAAGCTGAAACTTTCAGCATTATGATAAAGAAACTGCTCTCCTAATTACAGTGCAATTCTGACCGAAATTTTCAACATACGAAAGCTCATCCTTGGTAACTAAAACCGTGAATAAGAAACAAACGTACTTCATTAAAGATACCAAGATGCATCTCCACTACGACTATGTGGATACCAGTGCGTTCTCATTACATGTACATTAATATGCAAAGTCCCATAGCTCAATGTATTCCGCTTAATTTAAGCCATGGGAACAAAACTAATTAATAACACAAGGTGATTAACCACTTTACTCATGTGGAATATTCAAAATTTTTTATAACAATATTTTTCCAGACTTGCTGAGCGCAGCGGCCCACGAGAAGAGTACACTAATGCCCCTTTTCAGCTCAAACCTTCATAAAACAAAAAAAAAAAAAAAAAGTAAAAAAAAAAAGGAAGGAAGATTAGTTGAATTTATCATGAAGAAATCCGTGAAGGAAGAAAAGATGCTAGTCAGGAAAACGAGAGCATAAAGAGAATCCCAGTGCTTGGCAGGACAGTGATAGTAGTAAAGTGAATCACGCAATGTAAAGTTAAGTATACCTTAGCTTAACCAGACCACTGAGCTGATTAACAGCTCTCCTAGGGCTGGCCCGAAGGATTAGACTTATTTAACGTGGCTAAGAACCAATTGGATACCTAGCAACGGGACCTACAGCTTATTGTGGAATCCGAACCACATTATACAGAAAAATGAATTTCTATCACCAGAAATAAATTCCTCTAATTCTTCATTGGCCGGCCGGAGAATCGAATGCGGGCCTAGGAGAGTGCTAGCCGAGTACGATATCGACCCATCCAATGAGGAACTCCACGCAATGTAAAGATTACTGATTTCCACAGAGTAACTTCAGGAAGATGTTGCCTTGAGGGTGTATCAAGGACGCCGGATATAGGGTGGAACTCTGCCTTTGATCTCAATGGAATAACGATCAAAATAATACTGCAGAAAACGGAAAGAGATGCCACCTCATCCAGGGATGAGGTAAAAGTCTGTTCACTGATCAAATGATCCTCATTCATACCACTATTCTATACTCAGGCGTCGGTAACCTAGTTGCTTCTTCTTTAATCATTCATATCGAAAACATCTCCCTCCACCCTTCTACCCTTCTCCAAATCCTCCTTCACTTTATCGTTCCATCTAATCATTTGCCGACCCAGAGGCGTAACTAAGGGTGGCGGCACTCTGGCATCTGTTGAGCAGGTCTGGTCCGGCATAATTTTAAGATATTCTAGCATATTCCGTTGTAAATCTGTTGTGTTGTTTTTGTTTTAGCTTTATGAAATAAAATAAATGATTGAGATGTTAAGGCTTAAAATGTTCATTTAATTTTCATCACTTTAGTACATTTTAGCAGTCAAAAGGGGGCCTGCAATCGCTTTACAGCGTTGACATATCTCCGTTTCTCGAAGGTAACTCGTGGATTGTGGATAACCTTTCCGTCCTATGACCTTGACCTGTTATAATCCTTTTTGGTATTTCCTGGCCTTATTTCTCTTGTAAACAACGGAGTTCAGAGCTAACTTCTTTTAGGAACGTTATCATAAAGGAAGGTATGTGAGCATAAATTAAATAAAATTTAAATATTAACTAATCACCAGGTGACTCTCTCCTTCCTTTAAATGTAAGCTCATAATTTTGGACTGCTTTTCACATCACTTCCCGTAATTATGAGGCTCGTTTGTCTTCTTTTAATAAGTAAAGTTTTCCTTCCGTTTCTTTAGTTTTTCTTCCATTTAATATAACAATGGAAAAATATTAGAAATATGTTGGATCCCAGCCCATGTAGGGATCAAAGGAAATGAAGATGCAGACAAAGCAGCCAAAGAAGCAACCCACATGACAAGATCAAATGTAAATATCCCTGTTAATGATTATGTAACACATAAAAATGGGTGTCATAAATAAGTAGCAATATATATGGAATGAAGAACGTGGAAGTAATAAATTGGAACAAATATAACCTAATGTTAAAAAATGGAGTTCATCATATCAGAGAGAGAGACACGCACAAGTAATTCTAACACGTCTCAGAATAGGCCATACTCG
The DNA here is from genome assembly GCF_040412425.1 of Macrobrachium rosenbergii. Classification (NCBI taxonomy): domain Eukaryota; kingdom Metazoa; phylum Arthropoda; class Malacostraca; order Decapoda; family Palaemonidae; genus Macrobrachium; species Macrobrachium rosenbergii. The sequence continues at coordinate 59,188,802 of NC_089748.1, forward strand.
TCTGACGCATGGGCACTTGATGAGCAGGCCACGTGACCCGGCTGCCCCAACTGTATTATACTTCTGGACCTTCCCTAAAAAAAGCGGGACGCCATATCTTAAAAACTAACCATAGAATCTTCTTGAAAACAATCTGAATATGTTTACCACGCCCAAAATATTAGGAGAATCCATGTATATTACCAATAACTTAGCCCAACCTAACCTAGAGGCATGGCAAAAAAAAAAAAATGAGGCGCCCACTCGTCTGGCCGAACCATAACCAGTTGGGGAATATGCGGCCCGGCTCCCGACTGCTCAGAGTGCAGGGCGATAATAACGGTCAGACATGTGGTATCCAAAGTGAGTGTTAACTTTGGGAATAAATCATGAATGAACAGCGACTTTTGTTGTCAACTTTGATTTAAAAATAAATCAATAAATGAAAACATTTTGTCGAATTTAAATCTTTTAAAAAATATTTCAGAATTTTAATTCCTTTTTTAGTGTCATGTTAATGAGGAACTGAACGTGGTTTATTTTTTTAGATAAGCTATAAAAATAAGTTTTGTCAAATAACAATAAGAACAAGAATAATCTCAGTGCATTGGAAATGAAAACAGATTTTTTATTTTTGAATGAATTTAAATTTAATTTTATAAACCTATGATACTTAAGATATCTATATTTCCTTATTTGATGGAATTTTAATATTTTTTGCTTCTCCTCACCACCGCCTTTTTAGCGTGGAAGCATGAGTAAATGTATCTATTGTTATTGTAAAACTGCGTTACAGTATAAAGAAAAGAATCGTGAGAGGAAAGTACATTTGGCATTGCTCTTTCACCCTCCCGAGACCTATGTGGTATTTTATCTACCGAAACAGGTTTCACCAACACCTTTCTCATTCCCCTAATCCTTCTACAAGCCCAAACCATCTCAATCTCGACACTTATCATACTAGTAAACTTTATCACCCCAAAACCCTCCTAAGCCAGCCTGTAAATCCATCTCAGCTGAAACCAGAGTCAGCTCAGTGGTCTGGTTAAAACCTAGATTCTTTAATGGAGTCTATTTACTTACTGCTTCCAAAAATTAAAGTTTCGTGGAAGGTTTGACAGCATTTCGTTCTTACAAATTTATAAGCGAAAATACCAAGCCCTCTCCCACTCTCCGTTGGCTTTCATTCTCTCTCGAATTTTCTAAAATTAAAATTCCCGAATAAACCTCGTTCCCATTCACTCCCAACACCTTCCCTCGTTGCAGACAAAAAGGTAGAAACTCATCAACTTCAAGAGAAAGCAAAATATTTTTAATATATTTCAACAACTCAATTCCCACTTGAAAAATACTTTCAGCATCACCTACTGATTGCATAACGAAATCACCGTCGCAATTCTTTTCATTCTCTTCTCTCCGTATGTACGTTTTACATAGAAAAGAAATACAATGCTCATTTGGAGTCAACCCAGGATATGCTATTCAACATGAATTCGTTTCGTTAAAACTAAGAAGGAAAATAGAAACCCTCATAAAAATGACTGTTGCATACAATGCATCTGCTTCATTTAAAGACATAAAGCTTCTGGTAAATTTAATGAAGAATAAAGCTTGCAAATAACGACCTTCATTTGTCAGTAAAGCATAAGACAAGAATTATTTGAAAATGAACTGACCATCCACCTCAATGGAGCGCCATTCGATGATATATGCAGGAAATCATAACTTTTCTAAATAAAATCATTCTGATGAAGCCCATTATTCTCGGTAAATGATTTCGCAACTGGCGATATTGTTCCAATATTTCACTGGCTCACTTGGAAAGGCCTTGGTTGCGTTGTGAGTTATCGGAGAAGGAATAATATGCCGCAGGAACTATTGCTGAGTAAAGCATTGATTTAGAAATAATAAGCATTACGTGCTGTACCCCAGTGACCTAAATCGGAGAGATAGTTTTGCAACCGAAGACTATCCTTTTCAATTTAATGTAATATAGGAAAACCTGAGATATAAGACATTTTACCTAAGTAAAGTTGATATTATTTGGTACTACGACAGAAACGATAATAATAGCACTGTCTTAGATAACAGACATGTGTACATATATTACCAATAATAAATTTTGTGGTAAGATAACTTAAAAATGTATGGTAAAATAGATAAAACTGAATTGGAATTAAATGTGACAAAAAAAAGTGCAGACACAACTAAGTAAGAATTTGAAAAATACATAAAATTAAAAAGTCTATAAACATTTTAATATCTTGAATCTCCGTCTCTAATCCTGAACGTGCAACGAAGAATAACTCGCATTTTAAACATCATAATGTGAGGTAAACTTTGTTTAAGGTAAACAACCGCTGTTTACTTCTCCATCCTAATGGGACACTCAGTCACGTTCTGTGTCTGGCACAAACCTGAGCGTGAATAAGTATAAAGCCTATCTTCCGTGATAATGTCATAATATCTATATGATACCGGCATTATAAAAAAAATTACTAAACTAACTAAATATAGTGCTGCTGTATTACTGCTGTATATATTACTAAATATAACTATATATATATATATATATATATATATATATATATATATATACTAGCATTATTATATATATATATATATATATATATATATATATATATATATATATATATATATATATATATATATATATATATATATATATATATATATATATATATATAGTATATATATGTATATATATATATATATATATATATATATATATATATATATATATATATATATATATATATATATATATATATATATATATATATATATATATATATATTATTAGCTGACCAACCTGACGCTACTCAGGAAAACTGAGTGACAGTGAATAAACTCACTCTCTCTCTCTCTCTCTCTCTCTCTCTCTCTCTCTCTCTCTCTCTCTCTCTCTCTCTCTCTCTCTCTCTCTCTCCTTTTAAGATAGTTCCTTCAGTTACATTGCCCACTATTTTTGACATTTTATATTTCTGCCATTCTCATTCCCTATTCCTCATGGGGCTGAGCTTGGACTTAAAGGGCATCAGGAGTGTCACTATTCATCTCAGCGACCTCAAAAACTATGGATCAGACAAATATATCTCGTTTTGGTTATTTTTACATGTCACCCCTTTCCCACCCCCACCCCTTATGGTACCAGTGATGTCTTACCCCACAGTATTCTTTTTCCAGATGGTAAGTTATATGTATACCGAAATGAGGTACAATAAACCCGTAGAGTTTATTTATTTACTAAGTCTACAGGCAGAACCAGCCCCATTTCAGGGAAGCCCTTCCCACCCCACCCCCCCACCCCTTTGGTACCCTTTGGTGTTAGTGATGTCTTACCCCCACAGCATTCTTCTAGATCGTAAGTCATATGTATACCAATTTTGGTTGAAATTGCTCTGTGCATTTCAGAGTTATCCTGGAACATACATACAACATACATATACATACACATATATTTATATATATATATATATATATATATATATATATATATATATATATATATATATATATATATATATATATATATATATATATATGCAATATATATATATATATATATATATATATATATATATATATATAAATATATATATATATATATATATATATATATATATATATATATATATATATATACATCGTCAAATATGATATGTATATATGCAAATGTCGAAGTTGCAGTTTATTAGTTTCTTACTAATGTTGTCAATTTTCCTTATTAGGTTCCTCTGTTCCTCAGGCAACTGATGGAGTAAAGCACCAAAATTCATTTTGATGGACGTTTTATTGGTTAGGACGTTTCGCCTCGTCTAGAGACATCTTCGGCTACAAATGAGTGTTTACAAAGAAATTCACACACATATATATAACATTCTTTCGAGGGAATACTTGTCAAGAATATAACTATTTAATGGTTAAAATACAATATTCGATAGTTAGCGGTTTGAAATCAACAGTTAAAACATACAGATTTGTTACTAAACTTGTTTACAACTGTCCTGTTAACAATTACCAAGAATCGCTATTTAGGCATTTACACACTTAGAAACAACCAGACGAAAAATAAACAGTTGAAAATAGATGGTCAACAAAGAACCGTCAAAGAGACATTCAAATAGTATATGTGAAATTAATGTAGTTTTTACACACGTAAAAAGTATAAATAATAAGTAAATACAAAGTTACCAATGTCAGGATAGAACCAGATAAAACATGACAAAAATAAAGATAACTAAAATATTTTCATAAGCCCAACATCGACCACACATTTTCAGTTTGTTGTATCTCTTCTCCTTTCACGATCGGAAGGTAGAATTATTGCGTTGATTCCTCGCACGTTTAGGGAAGGCTTATTAATATTTATGTATATTGCCTCAAGGTATTTTGGCCTTTTAGTATCCGCAACATTGTCAATAATTTTGGTGTTGGCCTCGAGCATTTCCCTGGTTAGAGCCGCATCGTATATCTCTCTCGTATGATGTTTAATACTACCATTTTGCAAATGCATGGTAAGTCTTCTTGATAGTGAAGTTGTAGCATTTCTAATATAAGTAATATTTCGTGACTTGCAGTTCGCGATTTGACATGTATACTTCTATATTGCGTTGCACCTATCAAGAGAGCGCTTCTATTTTTATGAGAATATTCTTTATGATCAAGTTGGCAGTTCTAAATTTCTTATATTATATCTGGAGGTCAATTTTAGTATTTTCCTCTATCGGTATTACTCCCCGTCCTATAATTTCTCAAAGTACCTTCTCGTCTGTCTTGCAAGCAGTGCTCATATAATTCCTGTAATATAATTTAAGAACATTTTCTCTTCCTCTATTTTCCTTCGTATGCAAAAAACTATCCATTTTCTTTCTGATGACTTAGTGGATATCGTTATTTGAGTAACCGTTGTTTACAAGAACCTGAGTACATCTTTCCAGCTCGGTGTGTAATGAAGTCCACGAACTACAATGAGCAAATACTCTATGGATATAAGCATTAATTACACTTTTCATGTATTTTGCTGGAGCTTCACTACTTGCATTAAGACACATTCCCGTAATAGTTTTCTTCGCGTAGACGGTCGTCCAAAATTCGTCTAAGGCAGCTGTTACCGCCACACCTAGGAATGGCAGGGAGCCGTTGTTGTCATTTATATCTTTTTTAAATCGAAGCCAGGAATTTTGTTGAAAGGCGACTTGAAGGTCCGCGAGTTCTTGCTTGTTCCTCACGTCAACGAAAATGTCCTCTATGTAGCGTCCGTATATGTGCGGTCGGAGGTCACTGTTTTTAAGAACGCGTTGCCATTAGTTCCTCGTTGGAAAAGTCGGTAGATTTCTCGGCTAGCACTCTGCTAGGCTCGAGTTCGAGTCTCCGGCCGGCCAATGAAGAATTAGAGGAATTTATTTCTGGTGATAGAAATTCATTTCTCGGTATAATGTGGTTCGGATTCCACGATAAGCAGTAGGTCCCGTTGCTAGCTAACCAATTGGTTCTTAGCCACGTAAAATAAGTCTAATCGTTCGGTAATATGTCTAATCCTTCGGGCCAGCCATAGGAGAGCTGTTAATCAGCTCAGTGGTCTGGTTAAACAAAGATATACTTAACGTCTATCGTTCCCATGTAAAAATACGCAAAGAGAACACCCAGAGGGGATCCCATTGAAACTAAGTCGATCTGTTGATAAAGTCTCCCATCAGGTGCTCTAAAAATTGTTTCTTTAGTGTAAAGCCTCAGTAGTTACCGTAAAAGATTTTCAGGTACATCTAAAGGTGTTTTTTCGCCATAGCAAACTTCGCCAATAATCATATCAATTGTATCCTCTACGGGGACGTTTGTGAACAGTGACTCAACGTCTAATGAGGCAATAAGTCCCTGGCTTGATTTGTGCTGCAAAAGATCGATAAATTCCTTTGAAGATCGGAGGTTAAACTCTGTGGGGATATAAGGTGTCAAGAGTTTGTTTAGCTTTTTTGGCCAAAGCATACGTGGGAGTGGGAATTGGCTAATAATCGGTCTGAAAGGGTTGCCATTTTTATGGGTTTTGACATTACCATCCAAATATCCGGGTGGGTATTCTTCTGTGATCTTTTGAAAATGAACTCCACCCATCAAGGCGTTGATGGTATCTATCACTTTGTTAACTCTAACTTTTATTGCATTTGTGGTATCTCTAGAGATCTTACGAAATATGTTAGAATCACTCAAGATTTTATCTATTTTCTGCAAGTAGTCAGGCCAGTTGTAAACAAGTTTAGTAACAAATCGGTATGTTTTAACTGTTAATTTCAAAACGCTAACTGCCGAATATTGGATTTTAACCATTAAATAGTTATATTTTTGACAAGTATTCTCTCGAAAGAATGTTATATATGTGTGTGAATTTCTTTGTAAACACTCATTTGTGGCCGAAGATGTCTCTAGACGAGACGAAACGTCCTAACCAATAAAACGTCCATCAAAATGAACTTTGGTGCTTTACTCCATTAGTTGCCTGAGGAAAAGAGGAAGATAATAAACAAAATTGAGAACATTATTAAGAAACTAATAAACTGCAACTTCGCTGTCATATTCAACGACATTTGCATAAAGGAAAACTTACTGCCAAACATTATAATATTTATTATATATATATATATATATATATATATATATATATATATATATATTATATATATATATATATATATATATATATATATATATATATATATATATATATATATATATATATATATATATATATATATATATGTATATATAGTTTATGTTTGTATATAAATATATGTACAAATATATATGTACAAATGTATATGTACGTGTATATATACATATAATACATATATTCATCGATATATATATATATATATATATATATATATATATATATATATATATATATATATATATATATATATATATATATATATATATTGCATATTTCCAGTGGATATTTCTATTTGTTTTACCAACCAGTAGTGAATGTCAAACGTAGGATCTTTTTCCTTCCAATTTTACAGAGTACAATCATTAAAAAAAAGCTATCAATAAAACAGTTAGTTTGTTTTACTGACACTTCTGTTTCCCAATCTTTTCTGCAGTATCTAACCTTGACCTAGTTTTCAGTCCACCTGCTTCTAGTTGATATCTTTCAAAAACGTCTTCTGTATCTCTACTCCTCAGAAACTTAAGACAAATCGTTGCACGCATAATCCCTGACAATAACTTGGCTTCGTCATAATGAACTTCGTAATTATGGCAGCTAAACCTTAAACGTCCCCTTTTGATTAAGCCTTCACTGGTCGTTAGTAACCTTCCTTTAGGGACGATCCGTTTCGCCCAATCAGTGGAACGAGCGGCGCTCGATTGCTGACCCAATCTCTCATTCCAAACTATGTCCGACTAGCAAACGCTCTGGATAAGGAATTAGGTCTAAAATTGGGTCATATTCCTTCCAGGAAACTAATAGAACCGCTATATTCGAGCGATACCATTCGGACTTGGTTTGAAATGAATCGTAATTTGCAGTATTTTCATGGTTCCTGAATGAAGGGCTACAAGAAGGGGAATTATCAGCAGTTGTCGGGTTGCTCGAGGAAAAACAGAAAGGGAATTAAGTTATAAGGTTTCATTGCACAATGCAAATCCTGATAAAGAAGAGAACGACACAAAAAATGTCGATGAATATATGTGCCCTTAATTCATTCTCATTTTTATTCAAACCTCTATATTCGCCTGACTGCCAGTGCCCAAGTTTCAAATAAGTGCTTGAGATGCAGCAACCTGATTCGAGTCATTAACACTTGTCTGCAACTTCAACAAGATACGAGTGTGTTACATAACAAAATCGATCATGCTGCTCAGAACTTCAAACCCGTACAATACCATTTGCACGTGAATACACCAACCATTTACCAGACTATTATACCAACAATACCCAAGAGCGAAACTCTCGATGTCAGTTGTGTGCTCAGACATGCCAAGTGGTATCTGTTACCATTAAGAATAAGTGGTCTTGAAAACGGCTTGAAGGCCCGGCCAAAAGTACTGAACTTCAGAGTACTGATGCTACTATTCCTTCTCGCAGTTCACTCCAGAATGATTGAAGTTTCTGCCTTCATCTATCGCCGGCTATAGTAGTCTTTTATTCATGTTTATTTCTCTGTGTGATAAGTGCAGCTAACAGTCGGTTTTACAAATCAAGACTCTCTCTCTCTCTCTCTCTCTCTCTTCTTCTTCTTCTTCTTCGTTTAACTCTTTTTTCTTCCATTTTCATCGTTTAACGGGTAAGCATGCCTTCTTTTGAAGGACTTTGATTTGGCGCTGGGGTAGGCCGTAGCCAGCACTGGCTAAATTTTGATTACTACTCCTTCATGCATGAAACCCAGAAAATACAACTATGTCCCTGAGCTGAGAGTTCCCTTCAACCCTTATAAAAAAATATTGGGAAGAAGAAAGACAAACAAGCCACCGCGAGTTTCAGAGGATGAGCTACGGGAGGAACATAATTTGCTTCTGTGGCAAGTTGGCTTCATATTTCTACAGGCTCATTTATTGTTGTTCCTTTATGATGGTTGATTCTCATAACATCATTGCTGACATAGCCATTACTATGGTCATTGTTATTTTATCACGTTAGTGAAATACGTTTTAGTTTACCGTGTTATCTTGGTCATCACAGGTTTTGTACTAGTTTACGGTATAATTATCATCATCGTTGTACTTATTCTTATAAAAAATGTACGAAAAGTCATAATAATGAATAAATAACTAAGGTTTCATTCATGTTTGTAAAAGCTACCATTTAGTTCATGGTGTTAATTTAATTATCATGTGATTTGTAAATATTACGGAATGGAAATGAAAATTAGAATAATGAATAAATAATTTTGGTTTCCTATGATAGGTCCAAAGTCATAATGGCCACGGTCCAGTACGAAATGAACGGGAGAAAATGATAATGGCCATCCCACGCACTTTGTTTTATAATGCCATCAGCTTATCGTCAAACCATTCACTGCGATTTATATGAAAATGCCCCCTTGCCAGGGCATTTGGCCAGGATTTAATGAACATTTAAACGCCTACTATGAGTGAGGATAAATGAGCTCAGTTTATTCCATTTAATATGATTGGTGGAACGCCTCCGCCATTGCTATTTTTACTACTACTACTACTCTGTGACATAAACTGTTAATAAATTTGGAGTATATTCTTTTACCGCATAATTAGGATGAAACTACTACTCTGTAACTTTTTTATACTACTAATACTACCATTTCTACTACATCTGTAACGACAATTACACAAAAATACAAATACATGATTGAAAAATAAAGGCTACATCCCACTTTACTTTTGGTAATGATTGTGACTCATATTTCTAAGGGCTCATTTATTTTCCTCTGAATATTAGGAAATGGTTAATGATGTATGATTTGAATAAATAGACGTCAAAGGAATATAAAAAAAAGTTTATTTACACCTCATTAAAAACCTATTTGATTATGAAATATATGTTTGTACTAGTTTAATGAAGCAGCAAGTTGCCTGAGGCATTTAAAAAATATATTTACTTTCTGGTTCTCGAAAATCTCTTTGGTTTTGTTAGTTTAAAATACACGCTTGTTAAAAATCTAGGAGCCAGTTTTAATATCCGTTGCGAAACAACTTCTCATAAAGCAATCAATCAGTTGTTATGGGTTAATCGTCCCATCTGCCCTGCACAAGACTGGAAAAGTATCTCATCGATACATAAGTTGCTATAAGATCCCGTTAAAAGAATTATTGTTTTCATCAAGAAGCTTTACAACATACCTTCGCTTTATGCATGCGAGTGATACGCGTTAAAGTAAACTTTTCAATTAACAGTATGTTCTACTGAAACAACGGTTATTATCAATAAAAGCATTGGACTGACTACCAATCACTATGCTCTTCAGAAGACAGTTTCCGCCTGTCAGTTTTGTTCACGCGTTCGCATACAGGAAATTGGTATATTTCATATCACAAAACATAAAAAATCACACAAAAATATATTCAGTGAAAAGTTTCAACTTTTTCGACAAACATTTCCATTGGGAGAAGTGACTGTATGTATTTTGATTATTTTTTCGTTCAGATACTCGTAATTAAGCCAATTAACGCTGTTTGTTCAAAATACAAACGGTGTTACGTTTTATTAGTATGGATGTGATATGAGAATGCATGGGCATGTCATACATATATATATATATATATATATATATATATATATATATATATATATATATACATATATATATATATATATATATATATATATATACATATATATATATATATATATATATATATATACATATATATATATATATATATATATATATATATATATATATATATATATTTTATATATATATATATATATATATATATATATATATATATATATATATATATATATATATATATATATATATATATATATATATAAATATATAAATATATAAATATATAAATATATAAATATATAAATATATAAATATATATATATATAAATATATAAATATATAAATATATAAATATATAAATATATATATATATATATATATATATATATATATATATATATATATATATATATATATATATATATATATATATATATATATATATATATATATATATATATATATAACAAATATATATACTTCCACAAATAAGGCGATTGTTCCCAAGGAATATAAGCAACACAATGGTCTCCTCCAAATTTATATTTTAAATATTGAATCGCGGAGGAACCATTGTGTATAAAACCTCCATACTGTTAGCTGTCTTGAGAACCCACAAAATATTTCGCAATTTGCATCAATCAAAGCCACTCCACACCGTTCAAAAGTGGTTACAGACACCTTCACTTTCTCGATGCTTCCGCTTTTTTATTTTTTCTCGACCTTACTTTTAGCATTCACTCGTAAACGTGGTTACTAATGCCATTCCTTTTTCGTAAACCTCTTTGTTGTCGCTTAACCGGCATTTTTTTTTTTTTTTTTTATTAGAACTTGCTTTCATGAAGACCTTGGGATATTTAACGTCAACATTTCCATTCCTTCCCTCACTGTTGAAAATACTTATTCCCAATTTTTTTATAGCCCCTTCCTGTATGTCATTAAGTCTTCCTTCCTTGCTACAGGTTTATTTCCTAAGAAGGAGGACTGTTTACTCCAGTATCATTATATATAACATATATATCTATCCATATATATATAACATATATATATATATATATATATATATATATATATATATATATATATATATATATTATAAATATATACATACATATATATATATATATATATATATATATATATATATATATATATATATATATATATATATATATATATATATATATATATATATATATATATATATGTTTATAAATATATAATATACATACAAAAACAAGGTCACATACCTGATCAGAACAATGTCATATTGTCTTATACTCCCTGGTAAATATATTATTTCAGCACATTCTTTGGATCTTCAAGCTTCATCACTGATTGTATATCAAACATATAAATAGATACAAAACTATACTTTATATAAATTAACGATATATTTATATAAGCTATATATATATATATATATATATATATATATATATAACTATATATATATATATATATTAATGATTCCAGATATGACTATGGTATATATTATCCAGAATATAAATGTATGTATATTAAATGAACATATATATGTCAGACATCTTAAAAAATGGAAGCCAGACTACAAAAAACAATACTTCATCAGCCGTTTTTATAATCGTCATATCAATTCCTAGCTTCTAACTTCTGATACATAATTGATGTCTCAATTTCCCAGTGGTTTTCGCATAAAACGGATATAAAGGCGAAAGCTTTTCCAGTTCCACTCATGATCTATGATTCCTAAGTAGAAGCCAGCGTGTCTGGCTTTCTTCCTGCGCATAGGTAAGGACGTGGTGTGTCTAGGTGAAATTCAGATCTCTTCTTATAAAGGATTCAGTCTTAAACTAAGGCATTCAGAAGAAGCAACATTATTTCCTGCCAAAGCTTTGACTTGCCGTACTGACAAAGGCCGCTTAAGGAGCTAAAATAACCTCTTAATATAGGCTTAATCACAGCATAACTAATCTACAAAAGTAAACAAACGACATTTAGCTCCTTAAATGAAAAATGCGCTGTTACATGTAATACACCAGGTTGAATATAAAAGCACAATCAAGCAGCCTTCTTAAAATTTAACCTGCACGCCAATCCAGGATCCATGAGTCACGATTACTTGATCCCGAAGTGGGACAGAATATTCGTCTCCTAGCTCGTCCTTTGGGTGCCCCTTCAGGTTCTAGACAGAAGCAACCTTTAATTACTCGGAATAGCGCCGGGAAACTTCATTCTGGCTGGGAATGGCTGCCCCGAGTGTCTTGCTATGTGCTAAGACTATTCCACCTTAATGGCTTTGCAGATGCAATGCTACTTTCAACATATTTGCTTTAAAATGAAATTTAAAATATATCATATGAGACCAAAATAACACGTACATCACATACCTACATGCAATAATCTTCTATGTATGTATGTATAGAAGCAACCTTTATATATGTATGTGTGTACACATATATATATATCTATATATATATATACATAATGACATACATAACATACACAATGACACACACACACACACACACACACACACAACACACACACACACACACACATATATATATATATATATGTATATATATATATATATATATATATATATATATATATATATATATATATATATATATATATATCACACACATATATAAACTTCTATCACTGCCTTAAATTATAATACAAAATATACACAGACTGTATGACCAAGAGATAAGTAAAACAACAGAGTAAGTTCTTAAGATCTTTGTCCTTTACACTGCAGCATTGCCAAAGAAAACGACATCAGAAAATATAATTTCTAAGAAAGCTCAGTTTTTTGACAAAGCAACGAAGTTTAGAGTAGGAGATACCCATTTATTGCATAGAAGAGTCGTTCGTCACATAAAGTTGGAAAAAGCTGCCTGGTTTAAACTTGGTACTGGAAAAACCAAGGAGAGGTTAAAGACATTAATCAGAAGCACTTGTGCTAGATGAGGTTCGGATGCTATAGATCTAGCTTTAAATTAATGTTATTTTCAGGTCTTAGCTGTATTTATGCAGATTCTAATAGGTTTCTAGAGAAAAAGTTATCACATCTTGTTGTCAAATTGCTACGTGACCCAACAACTCGGTGATTTTTCATTATGAGTAATTAGTGGAGAGAGAGAGAGAGAGAGAGAGAGAGAGAGAGAGAGAGAGAGAGAGAGAGAGAGAGAGAGAGAGAGAGGGCAATCATTTTAACATAGAGCTGGTCAATAAAAAAAAATGGATATGCTTACAGCCAACTAATATACGATAGAATTCTTCACTCCTATACTGGTTTTGCTACAGTAAAACCTTTGATGCCCTTATTTTCAATGTACTGTAAAAGAATTAAATTTACGATTATGAGATCACGAATATGGTTATTCTTAAACATAAAACGATACAACTTTTATTTCTAATCAGCCCAGGTATTTGTACATTCAGAAGGACCGTCGCTTTGATCTTAATTCCTCTCTGTTTTTTGTTCCCCCAGGTTTCTTCAACCCCAATGTGGATCCTGTGGGACGCGCCACGGTCGCCAATTACGGGTTAATGGATCAGTTAGCAGCCCTCCACTGGGTTCAAGAGAACATTGTGCGCTTTGGTGGCGACCCGGGACAAGTAACTGTCATGGGTCATGGTACCGGGGCTGCCTGTCTCAACTTTCTTGTCATATCTCCGGCAGCTGTTGGTCAGTACCCTCAGACTCAGTGGTTGAGTGCGCCTGAGAATTCTATGCATAGAAACATGAATTTGTTCCTTTTTTATTGTCATTTAATTTAACTTTGAATCACTTCAAAACAAGGAGTGTCACCTAATAATGTTATAGGTTTTGATTATCTGTCCCTATACACTGCAGATAAATTGCAAGTCAGTAACTGATGGAGTTACGGCAAATAGATTATATACTTTTATTGTTCAGAAAACAGTATTCCTTTAAAAACCGGCAGAGGAGCTCAGTTCAGATTTGTAACATTCAGGAGATACTTTACCTTTAATCTAATCTATTGTTTATCTTTGTAATTACTGATAAAAGGTTATGCATGTGACTTCATATTTTAATTACCATTACAAGTGTCTGAATTTTTATAAGTAAAATACTGAAAAAATCTGTCCTCAAGTGAGTTTCTTGTTAGATGTATTATTTCGTATCATGGGCCTCACTATACTGTACCGTATAAAAAATTCATGTCTGGTATTTTCTTCATGTTTGACTTCCCCTGTCACCTAACAATGTTACAACTTAGGGATTAGTTTATCATCATCTAAACCACGTAAGTCACAAAGATTTAAATATTGTTAAAAGAAAACTAGTTTTTTCCTGACCATAATGTTTTCATAAATTCGACCAGAAGTACATCTGCTCTTACGCTTTTCGAAAACTGCATCGGAATGCAAGTGATTTATCCTTTTCCTCTCTGTCTGGAAAGCAGGCAGCCTAAAAATGTAGGAAGAACTTACTCATTTCAGGTCCCGAGAGGTAACTTTCCAGAGAATGCAGGAAACTTATTCTTTAGTGGTTCGGGAAACGCAACCAAATCCACCACTTTATCCAGAAATGTTTTAGGACACGAGTCTTGCACAATAAAACGAATGCAGTTTGGAAGCGAAGAACACTCCTCGAATTGCACTCTGGTCTTATTTACCATAAACGTGTTGGTCTGGTTTACGTTCCCCATCAGTTTCAGAAATCATGATAAGACCACACGCACGATGCATGCCACGTCCTCGTTTTTTGTCATGAAACTCAGCTTTGGCTTGGTCATCTCCCGTTCACGAGACTGTCTTTCACTCCGAAGTCTTATTGAAGCTTTTGCTTTATTGTGTACATCTGCGGCCAATTACGATGTTTTAATAGTTTATACATTATATATATATATATATATATATATATATATATATATATATATATATATATATATATATATATATATATATATATATATATATATATATATATATATATATATATATATATATATCTATATATATATATATATATATATATATATATTTATATTTATATTTAATATAATATAATCTAAATAAAAAATATTCTGTAAATGTTAAACAGTTTCTAAAAAGGCCATTAATGGAAAATTAAAATCAAAAAAAGATTGCCAAATCAACAGGAAAAAAGCATATATAGGTTTTGATTAAATCAATATCATAATCCATATTACTTAATTATATAGCATATATATATATATATATATATATATATATATATATATATATATATATATACCTATATATATATTTGTATTGCTACATACATATGCATACTCTCTATTATATATAAATTTGATCCGAATATGGGAATGATCGAATAACACATGCATCACAGTAGCTGCAAAGCTTACTGCCATCTACTAAGATCGATTAAGAACGTTCAAAACTTATAATTCTCAGGAAAACCATTCAATTCTTGTCTGCTGCATAGTTGATAAATTTCTCAGGCATAGAATATGATACAGTTTCTGTCTTTGGAAATTGACATTAATTTCTAGTTCTCTCTTCATTTCATCGCAAGTTAAAAAGTTTTTTACTTCAAGTTTCTTTTTGGCTGCATTTAGTTAGTTTTACACTTAATATGACAGCTCAATGAAACGGAAAAAAAAAATATTTACCATATGAATTACAAAATCAACCGTAAATAAATTGTAACGGATGATGAATTATTTAATAGACTTATAAGTATTAATTTCATCCTCTCTCTCTCTCTCTCTCTCTCTCTCTCTCTCTCTCTCTCTCTCTCTCTCACTCTCTCTCAAAAGTTACTTCAACGAATTACTTCAACGAATAACTTTTATCTACGTTACATAACACGTAGACTTTATATTGGAATTTGTGTATCTAACATCTTGAACATTCTTTAACTATTCTGTTTACCTTTTGATTAATCCCTAACTTAATCCTAATCGATTCTAAAAACTTTAGTGTTCGAACATTATATGAAAAAGATGCAAAAGAACTAACTGAAATACACAAAGAAAAAAATTTCATTAGCGAATAAAAAAAATTATCATTGAAAGAATAATTCTTTAATGCGGTTGGTCGAAATTTTCCAATAAAAATGTTAGATGACATTCTGTAATTTTTACATGAAAATGCTTTGATTTCCATTCAAATATATGTAATGAAAACGTTAAAAATTTTCGCGTATTTCGCGTAATAAAAGGTATATCTCCATTATTCTAAACTAATATTGGTTCTAAAATAATAAAATATATCTATCACTATCTATACATATTAAAAAACATCCAATAAAATGAGTCTAAATTGTACTTGATATTATATCCCAAAATAATAGTAATCACCTTGATCAAATGTTTCATTTCAGGTTGAAAAATAAATGTGTAAACATAAAATATAAACAAAGAGAAATAAAATCCAAAGAAAAATACATCAAGTGACAGCTCTAAAACTTACTGTCTAATTTTAAAAAAAATATGTGTAAACTGTAAAGAAAAGTCTTCAAACCTTAAGAAGTAGTTCTGCTCAACAACATTAAATTAAAATTTCCCCAATGTTTTTCAAAATATTAGTTTAATACACAATATTGACACCTCAATGAAATGGAAACGTGTATGTAGAATTAAAAGTGCAACACTAAACATTTAGTCGTATATATATATATATATATATATATATATATATATATATATATATATATATATATATATATATATATATATATATATATATATTTATATATAAATATATATAAATAAATAAATTTATATAAATATATGTTTCTATATATTATATTATATATATATTCTATATAATATTGTTCATATAACTATAATCGATATATATATATTATATATATATATATATATATATATATATATATATATATATATATATATATATACTTGATATATATATTTATATATATATATATAAATTTGTAAAAATGTATGATGTATATATATGAAATTTTGATTTATATATATATATTATATATATATATATATATATATTTCGATATAAAAAGAATATATTCTATATATATATATATATATATTGATATATATATATATATATATATATATATATATATATAAAAAATAAATTGTATTGATATTATATCTTAATAGAGTCTGTCTGACTGTCTATCTGTTTGTTTCTGTGTAACCTAATATATGCGTAGGGGATTCTAGGTATCCAAAATTGAATATAAACTTACTAAACGCAACGTGAGATGAGTTCAAACCTCTAAGAAAAGTACATAGGCTAAAGAAATCAAAACTTTCATTTTTACTCACTTGCTGTAGATCTGAGGACATCAGGTGAGCCGGAGGAGAGAATGTTCAGAATCCTGCAAATAAAGTATAATTACATATATAGTATATAGTCATTACTATATATAATATATATATATATATATATATATATATATATATATATATATATATATATATATATATCTATATATATATATATATATATATATATATATATATATATATATATATATATATATATATATATATATATATATATATATATATATATATATATATATATATACATAACCTATATATATATATATATAACTGCCCGGGAAAATCTAATGCCAACCGATATATACTGTAACTCTCTCTCTATCTCTCTCTGTCTACTCTCTCTCTCTCTCTCTCTCTCTTTATCTCAGATAAATTCCTCTACATAAATATAGTTGCTTTAGTTACAGTATACATTGCCCACTTTATATTTTTATATTTCAGTCTGTCTGTCTGGCTATCTGTTTTTTTTTTCTTGCCCCCATTCCTATCAAGGCTGAACTTGGACTTAAGGGGCATTGGGAGCATCACTATTCATCTCAGCAGCCTCAAAAACTATTGATTAGACTATAATCTCTGCTATTTTTGACATTTTATTTTTCACCCCTTCTCACAACCTCCCCCACCTTTCAAATTGGGGCTGAACTTGGACTTAAAGGCCATCAGGAGTTTCATTATTCATCTCAGCGACCTCAAAATCTATGGATTAGACAGTAATATCTGTAGTTTTCTGTTATTTTTACTATATCACCACCTTCCCACCTCTTCCCACCCCGCTTCCTATTGGGACTGAACTTGGACTTAAACAGCATCAGGAGTGTCACTATTCTTCTCAGTGACCTTGAAAACTATGGATTAGACACTAATGTCTGTCCTTTCGGTCACTTTTAAATGTCACCACCTTCCCAACCCCCATTCCTATTAGGGGCTGAACTTGGACTTGAAGGGCATCAGAAGTGTCACTATTCATCTCAGTGACCTCGAAAACTATGGATTAGACACTAATATCTGCCGTTTTATATTATTTTTACATAGACTGGTTAGTAAACTGGGTAAACTTGACATAACAAAGTAATGTATTCTACAGAAGGTCAAAGATCTCAATATGATATCATTTTTAGGATCTGCAACACTTAAGTTAAAAAAAATTACCTTATATTGACAGACACGATAAAAGTACCAAAAAAACTTTTGAATTTTTGTAATTCTCTTAACCTGTCTGAAATCTCTGCTGAAAAGATTGTTCCACGAATTTATTTCATAACATTATTGAAACTACGTCAACCCTGAGTCCAGTAATGGATTAAATTGATTTAAACCTCTACGGCAGTAGCACAGAAGGATGGTCAGTCAACAGTCGCAATTCACTAACAGGAAACAATTTGTGTAAACCTAATCAAATGACATTGAGGATTATTTGAGGAATAGCTCCGCTTAATGACACTAACAACTGTATTTATCTCTATGTGAAATCCATTTAGACTGTGGGAAACAATAAACATAAAACTAGAAGGATCCGCAGTGTCTTAATGAAACTTCGTTACCGAGGGGGAATTCTCTTTCTTCGCAGGACTCTTCAAGAGAGCCATCTTGATGTCTGGATCAGCCCTGAGTCCCTGGGCGGTCGTGCAAGAGCCTGTTTACTATGCTGTGCAGGCAGCCAGGCAGCTGGCCTGCGAAGTCCCCGAGGACCTGTACCGACACTACGAATCTCTCCTGCACTGTTTGCGCGATCGCACCATTGACCAGATCCTCCAGGTAATGCGAAGACGTTTAATTAAAATCCACGAAATTAGAAATGAAAGTTTTTTTTTTTATTCGTAAACGGGAGTACTTTTCCAAACAAAAAAATTCACTTTAAAAGGAGTAAATAAAAATTAAAAGTATTTTAAGAGTCTATTATACAGATAACTAGACGTTTTATACCTTTATCTTATTAGAGAAGTTATCTGAAAGTATCGCCTTTTTAGGGTTCTATCCACAAAACATTTTAAATAAAGACATCACCTTCCCACAAACAAAATCAGCTTAAAAGGATTAAACCAAAACAATCTAAAATATTTTTTTGAGCCTTTTATACAGGTAACTGAACGATATATTATATGATCTTGTAGACGTTATCTGAAAGTTCGTTCTTTTAGATGCTATATATGTATAACGCCATATGATAACTGACACTAATGATCTAAGAAAGAAGGGATAAAAGTAACTAAAATATATTTCTTATTTGAAAGTAGATATTTAGTGCCTGTATGTTGGTCATGAAAGTTTCAAGAATTAGTGTTTCATCTGCACAGAACCTACAAGAATTAACAAAAGTATAGTACTGGGTGTGCCATATTTCCTCTGATTAAAACAAAATGTATCTTTTTCTCATAATGTAAAATTAGTCATGGAGACAGCAATAGCAAACAGATATAAAACAGTATCACTTTCATAACGGCGCCAGCAACCGTAAGTGAAAAAGAAGTCAGTCTTTTACTATGACACCTTTCGATTTTTTTGTCAACTGCTGGGATATTTAACGCCATGTTCGTCATTTTGTCAAAAATGTTTCTTGTCAGTTCACATGAAAAAGGAAATCTCATGAATTACCACCAGAAGAAATTTCCAAAGAAAATACTTTAGTGTCTCCAAACGTCCCATAAGAAATAAGACTTATGGAAATTTTCAATTAAACTTCAAATCGTCCACAGGTGGAACTTGAGACGCCCCAGTTCCTCTCCGCAATCGGACCTAGCGTCGATGGCGTCACCATCAGGAGCGAGTGGAAACATCAGCATATGAAGATGGGTTGGTTTTCTTATGTCTCTGTCATCTCCGACATCGAAATGCAAGAATAATGATGAAGATAATGAATCGTGGAACACCTGTAACGAGGCTATAATACCGAGAATTAAAAACCACAGTAGTGTTAAAAATATTTATGCACAGAGTTCAAAATGATAAGGGGAGACTTTCAGATACCACTCCGTGTCTCTCATCAATCCCACTAAACGGTAAAGCAATGCAGGGAGTGTTAAGACAACAACGTAAGAAACTGGTACAAAGCGGATTCTTGAAACAGCGTTGGTCAGGACTGAAGAGGGATACGGAATAGTATCTGAAAGTCTCTCCCTATCATTTTTAACTCTGTGCTTAAATATTTTTAACACTACTGCGGCTTTTAATTCTCGAATGAATATAATGGAAATACTACTAACACTAATATAAATCTGCCTTGCATTTCGTTCCACTCAGGTCAAGAAGGACGGACGCCGGTCGATCTCCTCCTTGGGTTCACAGCCACAGATGTCCTGGCTCTCTTTAGTGATATAGAAATTCACAACGGGTTCGAATCAGACCACCGAGATCGACTATTACGGACGTTTGTCACGAACAATTACAAGTACCACCTCCAGGTAAGCGAATAAAAGGGTATACAAAGATTTTGTCCAGAATCTATGTAGAGGCTCAGTATTTTAGAAGTTTTAATCAATCGTAGTTTTACTGATTTTGCATTGATATATATATATATATATATATATATATATATATATATATATATATATATATATATATATATATATATATATATATATACAGAATGTTTCCAATGATGTCATTTATAACCCATTTAAATCCACGTTTTCACATTTAAGTACCAGGATGTCAAAGAAATCCACTCAAAAAAATGAAATTACTCATCTATCTTTCCTAAAGATTTTTAAAAGAACCCAACAAGTAATAATAAACAAACAAAGATTACAATGCATCATAAATTTTCAATAAATATATTTAAAGAATACAAGAGGAATAAAAAATATACACACAAAGTCTACACACACACACACACACACACACATCATATATATATATATATATATATATACATATATATATATATATATATATATATATATATATATATATATAAAAAAATATGAGCCAATAAAATAGAATATTGAAATGGTAAAGGCTACATCCACGAAAAATGTCTTGAAACATGGTAAAAACATAAGTATTAAGTAAAAACCAAGTTCCCCTTCTTTCCCAAAACCAGGAGATCGTATTGGCCATCACTGCCGAGTACACAGACTGGGCCAGACCCGTCCAGCATCCCGTCAACATCAGGGACCTAACGGCCGATGCTCTACACGACGCCATATTGGTCTCCCCGATGACAGTTGCGGCAAACCAACTGTATACGCCTACGAGACAAACATATCTGTATGTTCTGGACCATCGGCCTGAAGAGCCAGATCCAGAGGTGAATATGTAATAATATACAGCTTCATCTCTTTGCAAACGCGGCAGTTTCTCTCCAGGGGAAAAAATTTGATCCTGGTTGTCGTTAAAAAAATTTGATTCGCCTACAAGAGCGTTATCATATTCAGTAGAACTTCAACTTAGCAGACCTTTTGGTGTCAGGCTATCTGATAATAAACAACGTCTGCTAGGTAACAAAGGCTCTTTATCATTATAGCCTGCACTTGATTATTCTCTAAATATTTCACAGCTAACAGCAATTCCACCCAGTCCCTAACCTAAACTAAACTGTACTGCACACTAATTAAGAGATTTATCTAGAAATATAACATATCTAAAATTGTAGCACAGCAAAACTAGTCACAATAATGGAGCCGACAAGTACAGAAGTCTATTGAGTTGAGGTACGTTAAGTCGACTTCTAAAAAAAAAAAAAAAACTGGAGGACATGCTAATGGCCTGTTTATTTCAGAGAGGTCCAACGATCCCGCTGAACGAACTCGTGTACGTGTTCGGTGCTCCACTGGGAGCCACGGGTCCTCTGGCCATCGGGATGAACTACAGCAAATCGGAAGTCTCCTTGGCCGAGTCCGTCGTCACCATGTGGACGAATTTCATCAAAACTGGGTAACTGTCTTTCCTAATTAATGACTGAATCATTAAAATTCTTTATAGTTATATTTTCTATAAATATTTTTTTAAATGAGCTATATTTCGAAATTTAGTTTATTTCGTGATATTTCACGAGGTCTTGAATGTCTGTTTGTCTAGAGTAATTCTTGATAATGATTTAAACAACTGACAGTCTATTTATTTTGTTCATGAGTGTTGTTTATGCCCCTATCAAATATTCAAAGGCGATTTCTAACGAACATGAGTTGCTACTTCTAATGATTCATTTCCTCTCGTCCCTGGATCCATACTCCTTGACACTTGATTGGTTATGGAGTAACATTTCGTCAAATCTTCTTTCTAGCTTTTAAAATGCCCTTTATTTTATTCAGAAAGGTTTCCAATTTCTCAAATGGCTATAGTTGCTCTTTTTCTTCGTACATATTGATTTAAAATACCTTCAAAGCCTTCTAAAAAATTTACAAAATATCCATATGTCTTTAACAGAAACGTTGCATTCAATTAAATATGAAATAATAATTAGCAAAATATTCAGAGCTTCTGACGACCTCTAGATAACCAGCACAATATATTAGCCTTCACATCTGCCACAGGACAGCAGTAATTGTCTCGCTTCCTCACTGCCTTTACGGGTCTTCCCTTTAAACATTAATTTCCATTTGGCAGATCTCCCATTCTGCCTTTTGTAACTTGGCCCGTGAAGGAGTTCAATAAATACTTCCCTGCCTCTCCTATCTCTGACCAATTTTCCTTTCCATTTCGCCTTGGCTGTTATCAGATCTTGACATTAAATATATTCTCTCTCTCTCTCTCTCTCTCTCTCTCTCTCTCTCTCTCTCTCTCTCTCTCTCTCTCTCAATTAGTATAGCTCTTCTTCTTCTCTTATATTTGTCCCTTCATATGAGAAGATCTCTCTCTCTCTCTCTCTCTCTCTCTCTCTCTCTCTCTCTCTCTCTCTCTCTCTCAATTAGCATAGCTCCCCCCCTTCTCTCACTATTTGCACCTTCATATGAGATGATGATCTATGGAATTCTTAGGTAGCCTACGTCCAACGGTACATTGCACTTAGCTTTGCTGCCAGTCTTTATCATTTTCATTCGTAATTCTCAGTTGTTTTTCACCCTCCGACAGAAACCCCAACGAGGCTGGCCGCGGAGAGACCTCCTGGGACGTCCCCAAAGACAAATCCCGCTACCGCACGCAGGACTGGGCCAACTACGATCCCACTCATCGTCGATACTTAGAACTTGGTAATTGCACCTGTAGAGAGTTGTATTTCTTACTGGCAAGGCGAACGACGTCACCGTTTGCATCTGCATAGCCAAAGGGTGGATTGGCGGGTTGGAGCTATTATTCGCATTGTAGTGTTCCCAAGACCTAGGCTAGGCTGTGGCAGGACCTGAGTTGTGGTAAAGTGATTGTATGGCGTCTTTTACCCAATAAATATTGTGACAAGAGGGATCTTCAGATGAAGCCTTTCATAACGTGGATGGCTGAGGAATTATATTTAATCTCTCTCTCTCTCTCTCTCTCTCTCTCTCTCTCTCTCTCTCTCTCTCTCTCTCTCTCTCTCCAGAAATAAATAGCTAAAAGATATAAATAAATAGCTAAAAGACATAAATAAATAAAGGAAATTTATCTAAGGTGCATTCGAGAGCATCCAATCCATACTGACTCCTTACAGTTACTGAAACCACTGAGTAGATTCAAATAGCGTAACGTCTGGTATTCTTGGGCCTTTAAATACCTGCGAAAATGGTTCAGTATCAGTTACAAGTGTCGCAGATATGACGCTCTTAGCACAGAATAAGATATGAAATAGTTTCGTCATTATGAGGGCCCCGGTAAAGTTTTCTTTATCTCAGTAAATAAGGATCCTGGTAAACTGGTTTGTTCTTGTTCTTTCTCAGTTAAGCATAATGTATAGCTATGTATCTGAAATATAAGTTTCAATTTCCGAAGTTTACATTCGCTAAGACCGTTTCATTTTGCTAACTTTTTCAATATTCACACTGATATCCGATATTATCTTAGAATAGAGAAACGCTTCAATACGCACTGTTAAATAAACCGATGATAACTCCGTGTGCGTGTATCCGCACGCTTAAAATAACAGAATCAGCCGGAAAGGCCTAATCGAAATCAAGTCAGGGTTTCGTCCACTTCAGCGAGCACCGATTGGAGCTTCGGTCATGTTCGATTCATTGCGGATTTGTATCGTCTGTTATTTCATGGAAATTTCAACCTCCTATTCGTGTCGAAGATTTAGCAATGCTTAAGACTGTCGAAACTGAGTTAAATTTACTATTTAGATAATATGGATCGTGATATAAAATCGAAATTTTTCATTCTTTTCAAAGGAATATTTTCAGAATAAGAGCTCCAATGATTTTTAAAAGTGACAAAGATAAAAACTATTCGAACGTAAGAAATAAATTTCTTAGCCCGTGATGAAACTGCAAAAAAATTATATACATACATACATATAAACAAATTCAAGGACAATGTCACTCACCGAGCCCGAAGTTTTGGCAGAGGCAGGGCTTAGGAAGAAGAAATAAAAGCAATGAGAGTTAGGAAGCTAAAATAACCGCGGATTTCTCTTAAAGATAAAAACGTAAAAGCAATAATAACAACCGCAAGATAATGAAATTAGTAGACTGGTGAAAGGAAAAATGGAAATTGACAACAGAAAATCGTTTATAGGTATACAGAGGTTTAATGATGCAGTCGGGGACAATAGGAGGTTACGCTGAAAATTTAGGAGATCTGATCACGTAATTTGGGAAGACGAGTATTAATATCTCAGCTTCTAATACGTTCATCAAGTCTCCAATTATAAATATAAAATAGCAAAACCTAGTCTTTTTCTTGTATTTGTATGAGAAGAAATTTGTAGCAAATGGCGACAGTTTCGTTGAGAAATTCATATTCGATTTGCGGCGTAAGTCTTTTCTTATGGTATAAGCGTCAACAATGTCTTTTGAATATAAATTTACGATTTTGCCATTGGTTGAAAACAAATAGAATAAAAACTTAGAAAATGTATTTCTATGGTTAAACACTTGTTCATTTATGTTCACTTTCTATTATATTCACGAATGAAAAATGACAAATACTTTTAATGTAATTACAACTGGCTATGGAGAGTGTAGAACTATATCGGTTTCTATAAAAACCATAAACATCAATCTCATGCTCTCTTTTGAATTTCAGGGAGCCGTGGACGAGTAAGAGACCATTATCGTGCCAGCCGAGTCGCCCTTTGGTCATGGCTGGTACCAGGTCTGGAAAAGGTTGGCTCACGCTATGGCCCCGAGTCCCCCTTTCACCGTCTGCCAAATTACCTACAGCCAGACACCTTCTCTGGCCCAACGCGCCCCACCAACCTCTCCAGCAACTTCCTCCCTCCTCCAACAACCCCACCACCAACAACCGTTCAGCAGTCAACGTTACCGCCCACCACAATCCACCCGACCGTCATGATCATCGCCAACACAAGCAGCGTGGCTGGTCTGATGGAGGACCCAGACGCCGCCAACATGCAGAGAGCCAACTTCCCCTACACGACGGCTCTCAGCCTGACGGTGGCCATCGGCTGCTCTTTGCTCATCCTCAACCTCCTCGTGTTCGCAGCAGTGTATTACCGCCGCGACGGCAACCGCAATCACGCTTTCAACAAGCAGACGCACGACGGAAGCAGCGACAGCGGAAATGACGTCCAGTTACACCCAGCTATGGACCCATGCAAGCCCATTTCCCCGTCCCATTACGGGACGTTACGTTCGTCCGCTACTCTGAGGAGCAGCCTGGCTACCTCCTTCGAGGGCGACTCACAGCACGAGTGGCCACCGGATTACAGCACCAGCTGCCAGGTGGGGGAAGACAGCATGCCCTGTGGACCGGGAAGCCAGTGCTTGCAGGCGATGACTGGCCCGGGTCAAAAGCCCCATAATGGCACCGCCCCAACTCGAAGAACACTGCCAAGACAAAACCTTCCTTATAACCGCGTCGAAACCCAGATACCCTCAGGGGCATATACCCACGACGATACTCCAGACATGCATGTCTGAGGTATAGAGCTTAGCTCCTTAGGGACCTTATGTCTTCAATTGCTGCTTTCGAATGCTGTGTGTGAGTGCACATGAGACGTTTTAGAGACTTTCAAGTGCAATGTAAAATTGTAAAATATAAACATTGCAGTAAAATGATACATACAATAATAAAAGGAAAGAGCTGTGGATGCTAGGCTAGATTTATTTATTTAAAACTGATGTCGGACATTAGAACTAGCTTCATTGTTGTGTTAATATACTTGTTCGCTGAAGAATGAGATATTCAGTTTTGCATATCTCAAAAAACAGTGATTCAGGTTAGCTACGAATGAAAAACTATTCTAGAATAAAAAAAAAATATGAAGTGAATTTAGTCACTGAAGTTGTTTTTTTGTCAGCACAAAGACCAGAAAACCGAGTTATTAGTCTGGAGAAAAGACAAAACAATACAGTGAAAAATCACG
This sequence comes from Macrobrachium rosenbergii, assembly GCF_040412425.1. Taxonomy (NCBI): domain Eukaryota; kingdom Metazoa; phylum Arthropoda; class Malacostraca; order Decapoda; family Palaemonidae; genus Macrobrachium; species Macrobrachium rosenbergii. Next base: position 59,215,693 of record NC_089748.1, read on the forward strand.
AAATATTGTAAATGGCGATTTTGAAATAACAGAGAGAGAGGGCGGTCAGATGTGAGGTTACTGAGAAAAATATAATAATATATCACTTTATAAGAACGTAGTGAAATGGCTAAGATTTGATGAATGTTAAAGTTAAGTTCATTTGCCTGCACTATGTAAACAGATATCTATAATGGAATATATTAAATAATCATATTATCAGTCATTTTAATATCAGTGAAATTTCCCACATCTGTCATGAAAAAGCTTTTACAACAACTCATTCCATATACGAACATCTATTGTGAAATAAATTGAAATCTCCTTCCAGATGCCATCGATACGAGAACAATCTAAATCTGAACAATAATTTTTAGGAAGTTGCCACTTAGCAGAGATGGTAATGAACTTGTTACAAATTTATACACTCTTCACACATCGTAATTATGATACGCAGAGGTTTGCCTGGTTTTCCGAGAAATCACAGCAGGTTATCGTTATAAAACTGTTCAATTTCCAGTTTACGCGTTCACAAATACGTAAATCTTTTTCGCTCTTACTCTTTGCGCTTCGTGGACTCTAAGACCCTTCCGTTCTAACACCACTCTCTCACTAACTGTTCAACACATCACCATCGGTCTCTCTAACATCTTTCCTCCCAGAACTCCCTCATTTTACCAAACATTATCACCTTTGATAACCATTCTAAACCCCTTTTTATAGCACACCTGCATTTCTTACCCTTTTAAACTGTTCTCACGCTATTTACTTACGCAACCAGTTCATCTCAGCAGCTTCTAAATTTTACTAGCACTCTCATTCAACAGACACACTTCACTTACGTAAAGGAGAATTGGCTCTACATGCCTTCAACACTTCACTTTCTAGGTCCATAACGAGTCCTCATTTTTGTCAAACGTTTCACAGACATCCTGTTAACCTCCTTATCTTATGTATTCCGTCTTACTGCTCTCATTCTTCAATCAAGGAGCCCTTTCATTATAACATCATCCAATATGACATGCATTTATTTATCTCCCAGTCTTCTAATTTCATTTATTACCTCTTCTAGTTACAATTAAATTCTATCCTCTTTCGAATGTATTCAGATTTCAGGCTTCTCAACCCATCTTTAATTCTTCACTACCTTCATCAATGTGTTATTACCTTTTGCGAATTACGGCCAAGATTAAAATTCTTTAAATAACTCACTGTGAAACAATTCTCAATAAAAAAATACCATGAAATCGTTTCTGGTGGTTAATTAGAATATAGTAAGTTGTGGTGATTTATAATATATATATATATATATATATATATATATATATATATATATATATATATATATATATATATATATATATATATATATAAACTATATAAACTATATCAACTCTCTCCCATCCAGAACCTTATTGAAAT
>NC_089748.1:59227093-59269593 GCF_040412425.1 Macrobrachium rosenbergii
CAGTAAGAAACTCCTAATGGTACTAAATAACTGACTCTAATTCTAACCGTAGACTGCACGATGGAACAATTCCATCCCAACTGCTTTACTCAGCAGGAGAAACTCAAACTCTGGTCAAAATGGACTCTTAGGCAAAGTGAAATAATCCAGCAGCTTGACTAACGAAATCACCACTGAATTCACGTCTAATCACACTCTCAAGAGACAAAACACACTTGCTCCATTTGAATCCATTTATAATGAAGAGGTGCTAAAAGTCTAATAGAAAAACTTACTTGAAGGCAACCAAACCACTGGTTGTGTTATCTCGATAACCCATTGAGTACATTACTATATTACCAAGGAAATGGTCTTTGGATGGCCTACAACTATGCTCAAACTCAGCCAAAACAGCTGCTTAATCATCTTAACAAGAATTGAAGTACCTCACCAAGATAGTAAGACACGTGTTTGCGACTTTTAGAAATAGTAGAACTCAACTGACTTGGAAAAAAATAACCATTCAGCAAAATAAAAGCTTTAAGCACGCATTATTTAATTACTGCAAGAATGCAAGGTGTTGAAAGGCAACAGTGCGTGGGATTTATTTACAAAAAGCCAAGAAAGGCTGTTTACAGCCACACAGTCTCAGAAAAAAAGGCGTTAACAACAATGGTGTTTAGCGAGGAAACATTGTTTTGCTGACTCTTAGCTAGTGTAGGTGTTAAGTTTATGTACCACGTGATAACAATCAGCTTTTCCATTAGAAAAACAAGCTCCCCTTGTTGCATCAGATCTGAAAACCCCAGATATTATAGACTGCCGTTGTTTGGTTTCACTCAGCTTACCCTGTTTCAAGAGCTTTCCAACGGATAATACAAACATCTGCAGGGCATCATTTGTCCACTATGACCCATTGCCATAATAGTTCGTCAGTCTGGTCCACTGTCCTGTTGCACAATTATTACTATCACATCAAATAAAAGACTTAATTTTGGTCTGAAACATTTGTATTTCTCTTTCCCAAGCAAATACGACAGTCTTTTGAAAGGTAATGCTTACAATCAAGAGTACCAGTTATCTAGCATTCAGTTTATTAACCAATGCTGATTCAAACCAAAACCGTCACGATGATCAGGCACCTCGGATCCTCTAAAAAAGAAAAAAATAAACAAAAAGATCAAAAGAGCGAAAGACAACGAAAATAAAAATAGCAGAAGTCCCGTTTTATTTTTGTCAGTATTCGTCATAGGGATGGAATATATGACGTTCAATGTTATATAGCCTACCTATCAAAGACTAAGGAACACTGCACTGGCAATTTCAAAGGATAGTTAAATTCGACAAAAGAATACAAACCAGTAGGAAAAAAGGACCAAATTATCAGGTATAAAGACAGAATCGACAATCATAATATAAACAACAATGGAACGGAGATGGCAATGGCAGATGAACCTAAATCAAATCTTGAAAACTTGCGTTTAAGTGGATGTGAGGAGATAACAAATATACATAAGACAGAAGATGAGAGATAATGACAGCTATTACGATGATTACAGGGCTTCACCTAAGAGGATGAGAATATCAGGCCGTGGACGCCTTAATAGGCATTCATGTAATCCTTTCTAAGCCTTTTAAATCTATTCGGGGATGGGAACACATCGAGTTAATTTCCATAGGAACCGGAGAGATAGAAGGCATTTATGACAAGTGTGAGACAGTTACGAAGACGATATACCATTAAGATAAAGACAAGCTGTAAGGGTAACGTGTAGCAGGGGAAAAATCATACCGAATCTAATCTAATAAAATAAAAACAATTTACATTCATGCCATACTTAGAGCACTGAAAAAATAAACAAGTAAAAATTGCGCCGAAGTTTCTTCGGGAAATCGAGTTTTCTGTACAACGTATAATCATGGACACCGAAAATAGATCTATGTTTCGGTGGTCTCGGTTTAATGCTGTATGAGCCGCGGCCCATGAAATTTTCACCCACGGCCCGGTGGTTGCTTGTACCATAGCGTTGCCAGACGCGCGATCATGGTTAACTTTAACCTTAAATAAATAAAAACTACTGAGGGATTTTACTGTTAGTTTTCGTGCGGGTAGGACGTGTCTGTGAAGTACTCTGTGTAAAAGTGCCTGACTTGCTCGATGTTCAAAGTGAATACGAAGAAGAGGAAGGAAAAGGAGAAAACAAATACTGTAGAAATTAAATCAAGAAGAAGAAAGATCAAACTATCATATAAACATTATCTCATAATTAGCGTAGCAGCACGTAAAGATGGAACACTAAAGAAAATACTGGAGAATGATGAGTCAACCCAAATCGAGAGGGAACAACTTGCGGACATTGATCTGGGGAAGTTGATGAGGAAGGAATTTACTGTGAAATGTGTGACGCATGGTTCCACTATGTATGTTCAGGTATCATGGTCAGATACACACCCATACTTCGGAGTGACAACATATTGTACATATGTAATAATTGCAAGAGGCCTGAACAAAGAGAACACAAAAAAATCATCGAAGATGAACTGGAAGAAATAAGGTAAAACTTGAAGAGATTTAATTTTCAAGTAAAGAACAACAGTAGCAACAATAATAACACACACAAAAAAAACATGATAGGGAAAGATATAAATCTAAATACTCACAGAAGTTATAAAACTTGGAAGTGATTACAGCAATACTGGTCATGATATTTGTAATTATTATGGGAAAAAATGTTAATTTGTTTTTATTTTTTCTTTCCATTCCATTTTTTAATATGCTGCATATTAAAAAAACTGAGGAAAAATAGAGAGAAGTAAATTAAATGTAAGAAGCTTTTTCCCCACACTATTCCTGCCTACGCGCAAGGTCTTCTCCCATCCTCCGACGTTGCTCAATTTTCCCTACTTTCGTCCCTTTCCAGAGAAAACATTGTCCAGCATCCCTTCGAGCTATTCCCTGACAATCCCGGAAAGAGGAGATGAGGTTAAAAACTGATCACAGAAGTTACGGTGCGAAATACCTAGTTTACGTTGTGTTCTTTAAACTGGAAAGCATGACACTGTCTGTTTAGATTTTTGTTTTTATTCGCCCTCGAGTTTAAAAATTTTTATTTCACTGTTAAATAAAGATTTTTCCAAATTTATTTTCCTTTTCCCTGGCCTTAGCGCGATTGTGTTTCCTTGTCTTGTTTACTTTTCTTCTCCTCATTTTGACGGGTACTATCCACTTTTTTTTTCTTTTATCGACAGACACTTCATTAACAATGATGTGGGCGGCACACAAAGCTTCACAGGTAATATGTTTACCTCTTAATTCAGATTACATTGATATCTAAAAATCTAAATAAGTTTCATTGTTCAATAACAAACTAAAACATACGTTTGCTTATTATCAATTATATTTCTCATGACGTTAATCATGCTGTGAAAGAAAAGCCTTAACATCGTTAAACACCTCCCACACTCGGGAAAGAACTTTTCCTTTGCTCAGCCAGCGAACATCGGTAAAATAATCAGTTCATTATGAGAACTTTCCATTTCTTCAAGAAACATTTTCAATGATTTATACCTTTTCCACCTATACTTTATATATATATATTATATATAAAACAATTATATATATATATATATATATATATATTTGTATATATATATCGGGTAAATTATATATATATATATATATATATATATAAATATATATATATTGTATATATTATTTATTGTACTTCTATTTTGATATATTGTCCTATATTTTTTTTTTACCCATAAACACTTATAACAATCATATGGGCTTCCTCGATATATATGATGCCATACCCTATATATATCATCCAGCCTATATATTCTATTTTCGTTTAACGCCATTATATATATAATATATATATATATTAAGTTCTTTTATAATATTGAAACAATCATAAAATGAAGACGCGTGATGAGATGTACAAATGCCAGATTTAATCGTATGAGAATGCTTGCCAAGCGCTTTCTTCTATTTGAATATGCACAACTTGTTGAAGACAAGTAAAAGCAAGTAAGAGAGAGAGAATTTTAACAACTGCTGAAAGAGCACTGCCAGACCCCAAGAGAGCACAGAGGTGTTCGCAAGCACCAGGTTGGGAACCCCTGCCTTAAGGTGGTAATGTACTAAGTGATTTTTTATTCAACTGTCTCTTATGGAGGTGTAGTAAGCTTGGTGAACGCGATACAGGAACAAAGGCTGAAGGGACTGAGATTGCTTGTTAATGTAGTACTTTATATGTGGTGCAATAAGACCCGACATTTCCAGTAGTCTCATGGGTAAATGTGTGTGTGTGTGCGTGTCTGCATGATATCGGACGCACTTAAAATGCACTGAATAAATACTGAATAAATACAGCCATCACATGAGTGATGAAAAAAATATCCTGGAACCTTACAGGAAGGTAGAGAAATAACAAAAACAAATGGAACAAAGGTCTCATTTCTTTTTGTTCTAGTCATTTGTCTTACTCCGGTCTGAAAATAATCGACAGACTTTCCATCCTTGTTAGTCTTAATTTACGGAGATTAATCTGCCTTCCCCTCCACTCTTTCCTTCCCCTATCTTGTCCTGGGTCTCAAGGAACATCCCTAAATAGATTAAAAAAAAATAATTAAATTACCCACTTTATCAAGATCGATTCCAGACACCATCTATAAGGTTTTACAAGAACTCTCTAAAAACTGACTAAGAATACCAATCATTGCGAGAAAAACAGATCCTGGTTTATCAACCGACCAAAATTGAACAATGAAATGAATAATGAGATGCATGTTGGACAAAGCTGAGAGGAGTATACAGAGTTTGAGAGGGAGGGGAGAATGAACGGGGGAGAGAGAGAGAGAGAGAGAGAGAGAGAGAGAGAGAGAGAGAGAGAGAGAGAGAGAGAGAGAGAGAGAGAGAGGAAAAATAATGTGCGAGCAAAACATGTTTATACACACAGACATACATACACACACACGCACATACAGTAATCTCATAAATATACTTTTTAAGCAGATACGACAGCAATCAACAAGAGGGGTGACATGCAAACTTTTCCTAAAGCCTTTTTCCCCACAGCTTCACGGCCTCGATATGCAACATCGTTCGCTAACACTTTCCTAAACTGCTATACCCTAAACTCATCACTGAGAGGGCCACTGAAAAAAAATCGTCCTACTGACTGCAGAGGCAGAGTCACAAATAATCATGTCAAACACAAGCAAAAAAAAAAAAGTGTTGCCATAGCCAACAAGGTATGACAAAATAAGGGAACGAAATATTTTCGCAAAGAAATTCTTCCTTTCTCATTATCCAAAGACCGTGGCAGCTTCTGGCATCAACGCCTATCAAAATAATGAGGATTTGTCAGCGGGTGTTTATAGCATCCCTTGCGGCAAGTGTCGGCCAAATAGGCTGCTCCATGTTCCAACTTTTATTGGAACAAAAGAGGTCGATTGTAATGCACAAAATGCTGCAGAAATTTTCCATCACATATAGGATTTTGGACGCTTCATACATTTGTGCACCTTTTATTTATTTAAAAAAAATCGTGCCTATACAAAAGAAATATCATGGAATCAGCAGATACTAGTAAAACGAGTAATTTGAAATTCTCCGCAGGCCAGTGGAAAGGGGATTGGGTGGATGAGATTTTGCTGTGGCCACTCCTAAATAAAATAAGGACCTGACCACCCTCCTATGCCCAGTGTTGGTACAAGACTTTCCTATTAGCTGCTTCCAGTAACATCTAACTCATCCCAGTCTTTGTAAATAACAAATGTAAACATCCCTTCATTACCGTACAAACGTCCCTTTTACTCACTTCCAATTAAACTTTTTACAGGATTTTTAAAGTGCCTGTCATGATACAACAAAGTAAATGAAGGTAAAAATAAGGAGAAAACTGTGATGTGTTTAGCACTATGAGATGTGAAGGCAACGAAAGACGGTGGACGGAAAAAAGTGCAAATAAGGAAGACGTAAAAGAAGTAGCAGTCTATTTATCGGGCTAGAATGGCTATCTTTTTAGAATGATTTAGCTTTCTAATAGTAGTATCTCAAGGAGTGATTGGTGCCATGTCCAGCCCACAAACAAAGTGAGGTCATTAAAATGCTATTATTCTATTACTTTCAATTGTGAGTATTTGATCCTCGTTTGTCATTTCTTAATTACTAATAAAATAAGTTTTAATATGGATGTATCAGAGCTTTTACAATGTAAAAAGTGTCACAGAAAGAATTAAATTTGAGTAAAGTTTTAAAACTAACAAGACTGCTATAGTAATAGCTATATCAATGTCCTGAAAGATCCTGAAAAAGTCTTCCACGATGATTCAAATAAAGCTGGAGAACATAAACTATTCAAATACTGAGGTAACTTAAGATGCAAACACGAAAAACTGTTTAACATATCAACACCATCCATTTAAGTAAGATTAAGAAAATTCTTGAATTTTAGATGGACGATAAAATACACAAAAATCGGACCCCTATTTGGGCACGAATTGCTGATACCAGACATAAATCTTATCACATATGTTTGTGGGAAAATATTCCAGCATTTATTATCAGTACAGTTATTGAAGCTTATTAAATCTTGTAGATTACATATCAAAGAACACAATGATATGCCACCATGAAGTGACACTGATCGTTTGCTGAAAGCACAAACTAACCCACGTTCACATACGCTCGCAGAGAGAGAGAGAGAGAGAGAGAGAGAGAGAGAGAGAGAGAGAGAGAGAGAGAGAGAGAGAGAGAGAGAGTTTCAAAACAATTTCGGTAATAGTCTTTACCGATTCACGATCAGCACTGTCAGCAATAGCCCAGATACGGATCCTCTCCGACAATACGTCCTGCCTAAGCAGTTTAAAAGCTACGAGCAAAGCGCTCTAGTTCCCACCAGATTGCAAGCGGAGCCTTGTCTGTGATGTGACCGGCATCTGAGTAGTTTTAATGCTATGATCTGGAAAACAGATCAGAATAGGCGCATGCAAATACTTCGATAGAATATGTCGTATAGTGGCAACAGCGTTGGTATCCTTGTGATTATTATATATATATATATATATATATATATATATATATATATATATATATATATATATATATATATATATATATATATATATATATATATATATATATATATATATATATATATATATAAACGTATATATATTGTATTACAGATCGATTGAAATCGAATCTAAATACAGTATTGGTTACTCATACACGGATGAGCCAAAATTTTTCTTCAGTATCGAATTCACTATACCTTGGGAATAACTTACACCCAAGGACAGATAGGTAGAATATACAATTTAGGCCGAAGGCCAAGCGCTGGGACCAATGAGGTCATTCAGAGCTGAAAGGAAAACTGAAGGGTAAGATGTTTAAAAGGTGTAACAGGATAAATTTTGTTTACACAGTTAGAAGAAGGTGGATAGTAAGATTGAAGAAAGAATATGATTGGAGGTCCAGTAAAAGGAATGAAAGTGGTGGGAGGGGCAAAAGAACGCTGCAAAGAGGGGTAATGCCTACAGACCGAACAAGTAAGGTGCAAAGAAAATCTAGGGAAAATTATGACCGATAACATTGAGAATGTAGTCACGATAATGACACTAAATCAAATCGGAAAGAGAATGGGAAGCTTCCCACTAAATGTTATTTCTTTAAAGCCTCTTCTTTTTCTTCTTCCAGGATATTCGGGGATGTAATCATGATACCTCATTTTCTATTCATAGAATCTTAAAAGTCTCACAGAACTTTCACTGTGTCAGGAGCTGTGAAGCCTAAAAGTCTCACAGAACTTTCGCTCCATCAGCAGCTGTGACGCCTAAAGCTTTTGCCAGGGGGATTATAAGGGAAAAAGTGGCAGTGTAAAGCAAACCTTATGTGAAGGGAAGGTTATGGAACGAAGGTGGTTAAAGAAACTTGAGTTACGAGTGTATAGAATGGAGGAGTATAGTAACCATTTAGAGAGCAGGAGGCGACGGAGAGAGAGGACGCCAAGACGCTGACAAGGGTTAAGGGAGAAGGGAGGATCCATCAAAATTACATACAGGAGGAGTATGTTAGTTTGCAGGATCCCTGGTAAGTAGGATTTCGTTCTGTTTCGATATCAGCTATATAATAACTCTCGTTGGTTTAGGGTCTGATCGCTACTCCTAAATACACTATATTGTAATCGGTGAAAGAGGGTTTTATGAGAGCAACCTTAACATCTTATATTAGTTTCTTATTTTCAGTGAAAATATGGAAATACATATATACATAAACCACATAGCGAAACTGAGTTATATATATATATATACTATATATATATATATATACACACACACATACACACATATACATAGTGCCCTGCCATATAAACAAGTTATACCTCATCTTCGGCACATACTGGGAAGAAAGATCAGAGAGAGAGAAACAGAGAGAGAGAGAGAGAGAGAGAGAGAGAGAGAGAGAGAGAGAGAGATAGAGAGTGAAGCATAAAGGCTTCATTTCAACTAGAACTCACTGCAGCGGAAGCAAACTTAGAAGCAACACTTTCATTTCATGAGCAACATCACACTGGCCCTATTTGTCGTATTAATATTCATTTTTATCAACCTCAGTCATATCAGAGGCAATGTTCACAGAAAGGGAGATATTGTTTTTCCTACTTATATTTTTTTTACCAGCCATTGGAACTTATAGTCGGGAATATACTGGCTTATGTTTTTTTTTTACTTTCTTAGGAATTCTCTCCACTGAGAATGACGAGGGTTGTAAAATTCTGAGTTCATTTCTGGGTTACGTTAGTTTCCATTCTCGGATATAATTTTTGACATTTTACTTTTTGTTACTTATTTCATATGGATATTCTTTTCATAACCATGTGTGAAACCCTGGACCTCCATTGCAGCCACAATATTGCCGGGTTGGACCAGGGTTTGAATAAGTTTGAATAAGTCTGAATCTAAACCTAAACTGCATAAGGAAACTGTCACGTAAATTTTGCCACTTCCGACCTGGTAGTTCTAAAGGAAAAGATTTTTAAATGATACGACTCCATCTACATTTTGTAAGGGAGCCTTGCCTTCCATTTGGAAAAACTTGAATCCCTTTTTACTTACAGTATATCTTGTGCCAAGTTTTATTGAAACTGATCCTGTGGTTCAACGGGAGAAGTCGAAAATGTGAAAGTTTTACGGACAAACTTCGACTGGAAAAACTCAGTGGTGTTCCCTGATTAGGTAAACTAATAAAATCACTGCAGCCCCCCCGTTATTAGCTCTTTTAAAAATAATTAAATAATCCGACAACTGCTATTGTTTGTTTCGTTCAAGGCTGGAACTTTGAAAGGCTTTTGTAAATTAATTAGGTGAGGAAGCATGTATGCCACACACAATTACTTCAGTTCATTTGGTCACCCGTCCAAAGTTATGCCCTCTATTACAGATATACGTCTTCAACAAATATACGTCTTCAATGGCTTCGATAATAAAGCAAAAATTTTAAAGACACAGACGACAAAAACGAAGTATCATCCAATTAGTCACATCTCGACCTGCTAGCCCAGTGTAACCTGCCATTCATTATTCCATCCATTGAATGTTGAAATTGTGGTTTAAAGTTTGTCTCTGGGTTCCGTTCATTACACTGGGTCACTGGGGATCTTGATTACTTGCAGTTTATTATAGGAAATGGGAATAAAATGACATAGATCACGTAAAAAAAAAAAAAACTCCTGCCTCTTCCTCTCTCATTTGTGACCTGTCGAAATAAAAATATGGATATTCTTTTCTAGCTATCTCCGTTCCCTGATTCCTCTGTCGCAACTCAAGCAAACTTCACTTTTATAGAAATGAAACTATTAATGAGACTCTTTTGCAAGACGGTTTCCAGTGGGTTGTTATGTCTTAGGAATTTAACAACATGATATCCGAGAGAGAGAGAGAGAGAGAGAGAGAGAGAGAGAGAGAGAGAGAGAGAGAGAGAGAGAGAATCAATCTTGGGCTCATGATCGGTTAGTGAAATAACATCCAACATATGACATGAAGACAACGAGCTCATTAAGTCATTAATTTTAAGAACTCCTTCTCCACCCCCCACCCCACCTCTCCATTCTCTCTCTCTCTCTCTCTCTCTCTCTCTCACACAGAAAATTTCTATGCCATTACTTGACTTTGCGCTACCGTTTCCTGCAACGCCGCACAGAATAACTGATTCTGTAAGTTTCAGTTAACGCATAAACTGTCAAAATTCGAAAGACTAATTTCATGGGCTGTTGCGCAAAGAGAAAATATCGTTCGTTATTTTCATACGAAAGCTAAGTCGCACTACTGTATTTTTCATATGTATTTAAGCTAAAGAGCATTTTAGTTTCCATTTTCTATTTATAATATTTCCAACAGGTTGGCATATATATAAAACATACGGTTCATTTAAAATTACAATGAACTTCGGCCTTTTAGCAAACTACGAGGGTTACTCAGAAAAATTATTTTATACGTAAGTCATGCACTTGTGAAATGTCACCCTGCCTGTCATAAAATCACGGCCTACCATACATTGCTCTTTGCGAAAATTTGAGAAATAATAAATAATATGGAAACTACTCGAATAATACCTCGTTGTTTCGAGAAGTCTGCATCAAACTAAAACTCTTGACGACAGAGAAATGTACATCATAAGAAAGACAAAAAGATACACTGACACAGAACTGGAGTCCGTCAGGCAAAGACCAGCCCCAAACCACCACCACCGCTACCACCACACACGCCCACCTTTATTAGTTTCCGAGTTCAGTTTTATTTGGGGGATTTTATCTGAAAATGGAACGTGCTCTGAAATAACGTTATTAAGCTGATGTCATCAGGCGATAACATCCGAACAACTCTGAACCGAACCGAAGCTTATAATTAAAATATTCAGAGTTAATCAAACCACGAGTAAAAATCTCTGGTCTGGTTTATTTTATATATGTATATATATGTGTATATATATATATATACATATACATACATACATATATACATATATATAAGTATATGTATATTTGTATATATATATGTATGTATATATACATATATATGCACATGTATACATATATATAGGTATATATATGTTTGTATAAAATATGTATATAAAGATAGATAGTTGAATAGATAAATGGAAAAATCATTAAAAATCTGATGAAAATAACATTAACTCAGTGCATTGGATATTACAGTCATTTACGATCCTGAATCATGCAAATTTATATTACATAACTCCTCTCCGGTTTTTGAGGCGTCATTGTGTCGATATCTGACATAAGGAAACTTTTTTCTTTTATTTTTCATTCACCTCTGCAACAGACAAAACAATCCAGTGTTTGGCCCCATCCTTCTAAAAAAAAGGCGGGGGAGGCCTTGGGAGGGAGCATGCTTGGAGTTATTCCTCCAAGGGAGCATGGGTTACAGTATTTATTGTTGGCCGCTCCTTCTAAAAAAAAAAAAAAAGGGGGGGGAGCTTGAGTTATTTTTTGGTGATTCTGTTGTCGGCAAAACTTTTTCTTGATTAAATGGAATGACTAAATTCTAAAAAGAAGCGTTTCCATATTAACATACTGACAGATTTAAACAATAGCCTGAACACCCTCAAGGCGTTTTAAAATGCAAGTTATGGGATGGCATGGCATTTTGCATGTATACAGTGATTTGGAGATTATTATTAACGACGAATTTTTCATTGTATATGCTCTATTGCATTTATATATTTTATAAGAAAGAAATTAGATATTTGGTAAATTTCCTTAGTTTACCAACACTATATGAATAAATCAACTCCCAAACCTTAAACTAATCAAATATCACCCATGATCAAATATTTTAAAATATTTTCTGCTTACGGTACAAATGTATGAGACCTTTTGTATCCAAAGACAATCCCAAACAGCATAATTTTTCTTTTTTATCTAGAGCTGTACCTGTGTGGTGAACTGCCTTCAGAACAGAAAAAAAAATAAGAAAAGACCTTCCTTAAAACTATTCCCCCCTCAATGAAAAGAATAACACAATGCAAGGAAATTAACTTAGGTTACCATCGCCTTCTTTAACAATAATGAAGTCAAATGTTATATTTCTAAAGCACTTCTTTTCTGGTGATTATTTTTTTACTCGCTAACTTGAGACCATTAATAATCCGATTTATTAAATTGCATAAAAAAGGAGTAAATTTCACACTACTTTAACATTATCAAAATAAAAAAAACTGTGTAAGTAATATACTCCTAAAGGGTTGTAACAGAAATAATAGCATAGATTTACCCAAAAAAAAAAAAATCCTTCGCATCAGCAACAGTATATACAGTAACAGGAAGGCAATAGTTAAATAATCCACAAGCGATTAAGGCCAATGCGCTATATACCAAAAGGACATTAATAAGGTACAAATAATGACGACTTTGGAAAGAAGTGAAACCTTGAGTTGCATACAGGCCGAAGACTGGAAGAAGTTTTACTAAAATTCTAAGTATTAGGTCGCTTTTGATCCATTTATGAAAGTTAGGCTGTTAAGCCAAGCACTGCAGCACTGTCGGCCGTTCAGCGCTGACGACAGTGCAAAGAGAAAATTGGGGTGGTTGGACGACTAGATATAAAGATCCAGAAAATAAGGGACATGAAGCAAAAAGGGTCTAAAATTTAGGTGGAACTGGGAGAAAACCAAAGTTGCAAGGCTGAAGACAGGAAGTGGGAATGAAAGTAAGTAAAAGGCTACAATGTGGACGCAGGAGGGGCAGAAGCGACGCTGCAAACACCCTTACAAATAGTGCAGCAGATAATTGCATATTTCATAAGAATCGTTCAGATAGTGAAACAAGCATGAAATTTTGCACAAAGGATAATTTAAAAGTTCCCTAGATCATGGTAAGAGGCAGCTGAGGAACGCAAAATTTAATATGGCGGGCAAATTCCAAGATGGCGGCCAGGTGCCATCGACAGATTTTGGCTAATTTTTCACTAGAATGGCATGTATTTGCTTCTAGCAATATGGTAAAGCTCTTCCATACCCCACTTGTGAATATTATGTTTCTGTAGCTTCCAGTACAGTTTACCTTTAAATATGGGGGTTCTATATGGCTGCCAAGAAAAGGTAGAAACAATAATTATAATGAGAAATAATGCCTGTTCAACAATTATCGTTTTAAGCATGGATCTTGGTTTCTGGGGTTTTAGATCCTAATGAGGCCATCTCGCTCGAATAACTCATCAATTTTGAAGGAAAATTAATAAATGTAAAGAGTGTATGTCTGCACACAACCAGGAACACTGGTGACATCACTGCTGTGTAACTCAGCATGGGGTTCAGTGGTCCAGCTAATCCAGCTTGGAATCCTGTAGTCTTAGACTAGTAGTTGTAGTATAGGCAGAGTTTAGTGTCCCAAATGCTTTCTAACAGCCCCAGACCAGCTATAGTTAGATAGCCGCACCTGAATAGACAGGATGTGCCAGCGGGAGAGCCGAGCCAAGGGTATGGGGGCTGGCACTGAGGCATGATGGTTCATGTACTTACCGGATGGTGTACAGATCACACGGGACTTAAATGGCACTGGATGAATGATCCTTCTGGTGTAGGGAGACCGAACCTAGCTGAATCCCATACAGGAATGTGTGCTTTGTTTAATGTGGTAAAAGGGGAACCCCTTTTCGGCCTTAATCAAAAGTGAAATCATGGCAGAATGTGATGCCAATCCAATATTGAGCAGTAGAAAACAAACTGGAGTTTGTGTTTGTCTTTGTCAGAAGGACAAAAGAGGTGAGCACATGACATCACTCTCCAAGTCATCATGTCCTAGACCATGATGGGTACACAATGCTGGGAAGGAACATTCCCATGTTCAGTGAAATTAATGAAATGCCACTGATAATGGATCCAGCAAGGCTGGATGAAGGTGATGGCATAGAGGCCACTTCCGCAGGAAAAAATGCAGCAAATACCATGTGAACTGTCGCTTGTTGTTTAACAACACTAAACTGGCCCATGCAAGAAAGCGACAATCCAATGACCAGACCAGCAACATTGAGACTAGTCGTGCAAAACTGCGCCGAACCAGTCATGACAATGAAGTTTGCATTTTCTGTGAGAAAGTGGCACCTGCATCTGATCTCAGACAGGCTAGTACTAAGGGCCTTGACTTGAAATTGCGTGAATGTGCAGAGATACTTAGTGATGGCAAGCTCGGGGATTTGACTGGTGGGGATGTCATTGCACAGGAGTTTAAGTATCACCATGCCTGTCTTTGTGCAACACTCTACAACAGAAAAAGGTCCTACCTGGGGAGCCTTGAGAAAGACCAAGGTAGGGCTGAGTCAGAATCAGATGTGTATCCACTAGTTCTGTCAGAACTGATGACATACATTGTTGAAAAACAACCTTGTTCAGATGATCCAGTCACATTTGGCTGGTTCAGATATTTGCCACCTCTACCAACAACGTCTGGAAATCTGGAATTAGGTGTAGAGTCACCAAGTGTAAATTCCACGGAGACTCAAAGACAAACTTCTGGCAGAAATTCCAGAACTTGAGGCTCATAAATCTGGCAGAGATGTATTACTTGCATTTCAAAAGGATGTGGGAAAAGCCATTTGGCAAACATCTGATCTTTCAGAGGCAGTTATCATTGCTAAAGCAGCAAATATTCTCAGAAAGTCTATACTTGATCATCAGTCACGGTTTGATGGCACATTTTCTGAGGCTTGTGTACGAAATTCTGTGCCTCCTCTCTGCTCCAGTTTGTAGGGATGGTTGAGCATGGGGCTGACATCAAGTCACAGTTTGCGATTTGGAGCATCAAAGTCAGACCAGGCCATTGCACAGCTTTGAAGTTCAACTGCTACTCCCGATACAAAGAGGAGCAACAACTCATAGACACTCCAAAGACAGAGAAACACCATTCCCAGTCTACATGGGACTCTCAGTCTATGCCAAAACCAGGAAGAGAAACCTGGTTGAAATGCTACATCAGTATGGCCTCAGTATCTCTTATGACAGAGTACTGGAGGTCTCTGCACAGTTAGGAGATGCCACAGTTAGACAAATATGTGGAGGAGGGTGTGGTCTGTCCCCAGTACTGCGAAAAAGGGTTGTTCACCACTGCAGTGATGGACAACATCGACCACAACCCATCTGCAACTACTGCCACTACCTCCTTCCATGGAACTAGCATCTCCATATTTCAGCACCCCCACCAAGGAGAACACTGGACAGGAAAGACAGCAACTAAAGTTTGCACCTGAGAAAGTGAGGTCGGTGAGCCTGAATTGCCGGACACATTCACAAACATCTCACCAGCTTCCTTTCAAACAAAGAACCCTGTGCCACCAAACACTGCAATACCAAAGCCACCCACAGATATCTTGGGGAAATTCCACAGCTTGCACTGGAGTATCAGTGGCTAGACAAGGTCATAGTCACCCAGGAAATAGATGATGCAGTGAATCTGACGTGGTCAGCTCATCACGCTTCAATGAAGAGAAGCCCAGAATTTGAAGTAACCATAACTTCATTGCTTCCTTCCTGCGTGATCAGGCTCATTCTGTTGCTAAATGATCAAACACGTGATGCAGAAAGTGCAGGATGTCACTGATTTTCTGAACCCTGGCCAGATACCCATAATCACAGCTGATCAGCCAATCTATGCCGTAGCAAAGCAGGTGGCAGTGGCAACGGCCTGATCCCTATGGCGAAGACAAGTATCTGGTAATGTTTGGTGGTTCTAACATTGAGAGAATGGCAGCAATGACATCTCTGACTCTTTCATGGCAGTGGTTGGACAGGAGCTCTGGTGGAGGCAGGAGTTGCTTCATCTGGAACTGCAGAATCCTTCCTGTCAGCTTTGCAAGTGTAACCAGGACACGGCAGATGCACCAGGTTACAGCCTCTAGTTTGTACAAACTCCTGAGGACAGCATACACTGACTACTGTGCTGAGAAAGCAAACAACAATGAGCAGGCATTAGAGTTTGAGGAGTGGTGTGACCTTCGAAGACAGCAGAGTCCACAGTTCCACTTCTGGCGCATGGTGTTGTCTATGGAACATCTTTCCAGAGGCCTCCACTGTGTTCTCCAAACTGAGTCACTACCCTCTCAGAGTGGAAGAGAGTGACCTGAAGGTCCTGGAGAGGTTTGTCATACTTATGTATGAAAGATCCAGCACTGCTGGCACTGTGGATGAGGCTAGACTTGATATGTTTGCCAGAAAACAAAGGGCATATGAGGCCATTCCACCAACCAGGAGAGCTCTCCTCCAACACACCAAGCGTGCTTTTTCCAGGCTGGTTGTGTGTGGGGCAGGCCACCCAGTGTCAGCCACAGCCAGAGAACCCTGCTGAGTGGGGATGGCAAAAGTCTGGTGAAGCATGGCAAGTCCTCTGGACAACCAACTCGCCCTTAGCCAAGAGTTGCCAAACAGCTTACCAAATGTGGATGCAAAGCAGGCTGTCGGGAAAGGTGCAAGTGCTGAATGCTGGGTCTTCCCTGCACAGCTCTGTGCACTTGCAAATGTGAAGTCTAGATAAATATTGCCCTCTCTTCAGTAGATAATCTAGCAAAAGCATCCAACGTGTCATGCTATGCCTACCTTCTTATCCTGGAATTTTTCAAAGGTGTAGGTTGAGAGACCTATACATAGATTGGTTGCGCTTAGTCCGTATTTCTCTTCTTTTCTTTTTATGGTTACAGTCTTAGACACAATGTTGTATGTGACCATACCATTACTATTTCAGTTGAAAATAGCATATTAGTTAAACTGTCTGATCACATGAATATACCATTAAATAAAACAGTTGGTCTCTATGTCTACGGTCGAAGGTGGATAGAAAAAAACTTTTATGGCAACCATTTTGTACGCCATCTTGGTTACAATTCATTTAGTATCCTTTTCAATAAAATGTGTGGTATGGAACATTTTTATAACCTAAAAGTCGAGGTTTAAAAAAACTGGCATATTCCATCCAATAGATGCTCCCAAACCAGTGAAGAAAGATCTTTCAAAAAGATGGCGGCCATTTTGAAAAAATAGCCGCCATCTTGGATTTTCAGGTGGCAGCGCCCTTTTTCTAAGAGAGCGTAGTCTTAAAGGAGAATGTTTGTGCCAAATTTCATGCTTGGTTCACTATCTGAACGATTTTTACAGCAATCTGCTGCACTAAAATGACTACCGTGTATCATTTGAGGAGCACTGATGGCTCTACCCCTCTACCGGGACGATGCATAAGCATGGACAATGTACTATTCTCGACGCCAGCTAATTAAAACTATAAAGCAAGACACCAGAAGCAAGATAATGGTCCCATCACCTCCTCCCATACACACACACACACACACACACACATACATACATAGGCCTACACGCGCATGAAGGCAAATAACCCGCTTTGAAACTTCAGGAATGGTGATATATTGGTGCCCAAATGCTTGAGCAGTGACAAATAATTAACACATAAAAAAATTCAGGAGCGAGAAAATTATAGTGCTACGTATGTAAAAACAGTCTCGTAATTGGTTTAGAGGCCAGAGGAACGCTTTTAATTGAATCTGACAGTCATAATACATAATGCATCACAAGAGAACTTGCGGATTAATGGAAATTCCCAATGTGGGTGCCTCATACGATGAAAAAAATATGCGTGGCCGTAGTTGGACTGGGTAATGGATGTTGGTAGTAAGATTATTTGATAATGCCCTTTCTCTCCTATTACATGTCGCGAATTTAGTTTAATCAATAATAATTAAATACAACGAATGAAAAACGTGTTAACAGTGCGCCCAAAACTTTCAGCTTGCTTATCAGTAATATCATCATCTATAATTATAAGCACAAATGTATCATCGAACTTAACTATTAATATAAAATCCTCCTGTCAAAGAAAGATCAGATGCTGATCTAGAACTCGCAGCTTACTTTCACACTTTCTATGTTAGTATTTATCAGAATTCAATGCTTATGAAACCCATAAGAGGAGACAAAACATGAACATATTATATACCAACAATTTCCTACGAGTAATGCCATAAATCCTTCAGTGGCTTTAGTCCAGCAAAAACGAGGTGGAAATAATATTTATTCTGTTATACCAACACGACAGTCTTACAGAAAACACCTATGATTGCTTGCGTTGGATATTTTCTTAAAGAAAAGTTATTTGGTTAATTCTGATTTTCATTCAAACCCAACAGCACAAGCCAGCTTCATGCACAAATTAGTAATTAAGAGTTGAAAACTAAAAAACCTGGATAATGGTAATGTAGATCGAAATATCACAAAACATCTCCACTTAAGACATTCTGATTATCCTACGGCAAAAGGAGATAATCGCTGATTATGGCATCCTGCTATAACAGCCAAAATTTAAATTGCCTGTTATAAATAACGAGGGTGAAACTAACCAGAAGAAAAAATTGTAAAATCCACAATATTTGATTAGACAACATTTCCTTGGTAACATTCTATAAATATTGAATATTAAATAAAAAAAAAAAATACTGAACAGGGAAGTCGACGTAATTTGTACTCAGACCTTCAGCCTTTACATTTTGAATATGCATTAGCTAGCAAGGAGAGCGCCTTTACTGCCTAATAAATTAATGCACAGGTATTCATTGTTGCTTCAGCATTAAGCGATGATTTTTATGACTCATGATGATGGCTTTTCCCTTCACATATTCTAGGTGATGTGGAAGTGATGTGTATTACATATTTGCCATAAAGCTTTTATAAAAGTGATGCACATAAAAGGGGAAATAATATGAAGGATTCCATGTCATAACCATTAATGGAAAAGTATACGTGAAGATAAACCCATTTGGATATATAAAACTGTCTTTGCAAATGATCACGTTATCAATATGGTTTGTCTACAAGTATGCAGTTTACCTAATCAAATAACTGTTTGGCTATATAAACATGCGTAGTAACGCTTGATACGAAGTACTCTGCTTATTTGGCTGCTAAGTTCGCATTGACATTTGTAA
Source organism: Macrobrachium rosenbergii (assembly GCF_040412425.1). Classification (NCBI taxonomy): domain Eukaryota; kingdom Metazoa; phylum Arthropoda; class Malacostraca; order Decapoda; family Palaemonidae; genus Macrobrachium; species Macrobrachium rosenbergii. Next base: position 59,246,081 of record NC_089748.1, read on the forward strand.
AACGAACAGTATCCCCTATGTCGCTGATCAGTTTGCAAGACGAGAAGACACAAATAACATTTAACAAACATGACCTATAATGAATTTACCGCCACCTAAAACATAATGAAAAAGGATACAGTGAGGACATGCGAGAAGCACCGCATATAAGGCCACAGAATACAGCTGTTTACTTTTGGACCGAAATTAACGAAAGTGTGCACTGACCAATTATCCTTGTTAATAAAAAAAAAACGTTATATACATTGTAAAAAAAAGAGAATGAAATCTTTAAATTATTACGATGTAGTCATGTGAAGCAAAGTATTGTTACTTACATTTTAGTTCGGTCGTAGCTGCTATTTGTCTTGAAACTTCGTAAGGGGATACATTTGTTGAATAACTTCCTTGTCATCAAAAGCATCTCGTCACATGATTGCGGAGGAACTACTCGATAAATACTATGTGCCAATCCATACTTGAGAAAGTAACATTTGATGGATATCCGTGATAAGTTACTTGAGGCCATGCCATTAATTTTGACTATAGCATCCTTGAAATGTTTGAGAAATGGCCACTCAAACGACTGCACAGAAAACTGCCACCTGATTCAACCTGCCTTGTTTGAGTAAGTGCCAGTTACAAAACAATGATTTTCATATTTTGAAAGACTCTTCTCAATGAATGTCTTGAAATGTTCGAGAAAAGGTTAGCAGATGTATACCTGCCCAGAAAATGTTCACGAAAATACCATAAACAGCCTTATTTATCCTTAATCGACACTGATCTTCAGTTTATGGTTGATGAATTTATCCTAATGTGCGAAAACACATAACTCGAATAACACCATTCAATATTCTTCTGATTTGACAAACTGGAGCAAACACTTTCCGATGAAAATCTCTTAACGTTGAAAAACAATGTAACCTCCAGTCTTGACATACCAGACATATCATCATCATGCGACTAATATTTTTCTGGATATGTATGAGAAGTCCCCACCGGTAATTTTAATTTTCCTTCCAAAACTTTTGAAATCTACATAAAAAAAAAAATAAGATGACAAACTGAAATTGTAAAGAATGGTCTGGTTGTATATAATAAAGGATAGCAGTTCTTTGTAATCAAAAAATGGATTCCGAGACCAGACCAGCTGAATTTCTTGATGAAAACACTTTTATTATTTCATTTACTTTCAAAATATACATAAAATCTAAAATCTGGTTAAATCCATACAACAAAGGAGTTTGCACAATCTTCCGTTAATTTTACTTAGGAGTTAACAGTAGCATCCAGATTTTCCTCGCCTATAAGTATTAGGTCAATCATACTTGTACAGTGTTTCTTTTCTTTCCTTCCTTTTTTGACTTATCACATATTTTTCAATCATACGTGGAACACTTTTGCATACAACTTAATGTTCTGTTAACATGAACTAACAAGAACCGTTATGAAAACTTAACGGTTTTTCACATCCAAATTTTTTGCAGATTCTAAGAATTAGGTGTCATATAATAACACTTTTCTTTTACGAATTTTTGCCATCGACCGTCTATTTATGCTTAATTTGCAAACGGACATACACGAGGGACACGGTGTAACGACACTACACTCTATATCTCGATAACTACTTGCTAAATTTTAGCTGGACGTAGCCGACGAGTAAACAAGCGCCGGCAGAAGGCCTTGTTTCCAAGGCCAAGTAAATAGCCAATTACTGGTTAATGCCCAATCTTTACAGCGGAAAAGTTTATATAAATATGAAGTAAATTATCAATGATTCTCTCATAAAACATCAACTTACCGGCCTACATTTCATAGAATTTAATTCTGGGTACGGAAAACTATAATCAAGTCTTTCATTACTAGGTGCGCACATTCCGGACGAAGCCCGTCACGCCCATATGACTAAATTCAAACATTGTCGTTTGGGGAGAGTTTGGAACCAAGGAAAGAGGTGAGATGTAAATCATTATAAACATAACTAGCAAATAATACCGGCCAATCTGGTATGAGCGAAATTATACTTGCAACTTCAATCATTTTTGTCGAATAATATGAACCGATCTAGTATCTGCGCAAATGTTTGGATATAGAAGTAAAGGAATATCTTCACACAGGGATGAGCTGCACTGTATACGAGATTATGTATCACTAAATCGACATTCGTGAATCAAAAGAAATCGTTAGAAAAAACATCTCTGTCAAACAGCACAATGCCCTAGCTGTAAGGGACGTGATTAATTTAACAGTAACAAACCTGTCTAACTGAAATCCTATTGTGAGATTATATATGAGATCTATATATATAGATATATATATATATATATATATATATATATATATATATATGTGTGTGTGTGTGTGTGTGTGTGTGTGTGTGTGTGTGTGTATATGTGTGTGATATACAATGGTTACATCGAAATCAGGCTAATCGTTTCCCAAGTATTTTGGTAAAACATTGACAGCAACACATAACCAAAGGTGGAAACTACACCCCTTTCCAAATTTGTCGGAGACAGTGTGACAAGACTTCGACCAAATCTAATTTTTCTTTACTTATAATTTTATGTTTTTTAAACTATACTGATATGCGACTTTTGAAGGAAAAAGCGTTTTTAAACAAGTACTTGCCATGTGGTAATAATTAAAATATAAACTATTGGTACCTCTGGCCGGGTCATCGTTACTCCTAACGAAGATGTAATGAAAACCCAACTTAAAATAGACAGAGTAATTAGATAACAGAATCGCTTACATGACCCTGAAATGAGTCACAGATCATAATCACCTCAAGTGTTTAATCTGTTTTACCCTAACCTATTACCTCGTTACTTTGACCTATTTACCCTATAGGAAGTTCTTCGTTGGCCGAGTGGGTTCCGTTCTCAGCTAGCACTATGCTGGCTTCGAGTTCGAATATCCGACGGGCCAGTGAAGAATAAGAGAAATTTATTTCTGGTGATAGAAATTCATTTCTCGGTATAATGTGGTTCGGAGTCCACAATAAGCTTTAGGTCCCGTTGCTAGGTAATCAAATGGTTCTTAGCTACGTAAAATAAATCTAATCCTTCGGGCCAGCCCTAGGAGAGCTGTTAATCAGCTCAGTGGTCTGGTTAAACTGCTCAGTGGTCTGGTTGAACTAAGATATACTTAACCCTATAGGAAATTACAATGATGTCTAGTTTATGAAGCTACAAAATAATTATCCGTTAACTATATGAAGGAAATCACACTATGCTTACAATAAAATGTGTCTGAATTAAGACTAATCAAAACGCTCGCATAAATTGGAATAATGTCCTATCATCCAAGAAAGCAGGAGCGACATGGCGCTGAACAACTTTTCTAGCTAACCAGATTTCGAGTCCTGGTACGTAAGGTGGAGTTGTTTCATTTCCTTTCCAAATCTGATACAGGTTCTCAGTTGGAAAGGTACACAAAAAACCACTGCATCGAGAAGTTTTGAATTAATGGAAATTTGACAGTTGCATTTGCTTAAAGCTGGTAAATGGGAACGGGAGGCGTGGTTTCGCATCCCATCACTACCCAAAAATATATATTAAGAAGTTCCAGGTGTTTGGGAGATCTTTGAAAGAAAAGTACCTTTACATTTTTAGTGTTTATCACAAAGATATACATGGGAATGTTTATTCTCTCGCTGTTTCAGGCAAAGTTCACGCAAACTGGTTGTCGAATGTTGTTTTGATTTAACCATTACAAAAGGCTAGATAAAAAACCAAAGTTTACATGTAAACGATACAGAAATCACTTGACCATGATAATAGAATGTCAATGACTATCTCATTAAGAGATTAATAATTAACAATTCTAAGTGTCAACACTTAAATGGCATCCCGAAAGTTAAATTACCGTGCTCTAAGTGGGGTAACACACCCAGAAAGAGTTTACATCGTCCTAAACTCCATTTTCATTATGTAACTCGTTAAGTAGGTGTTAACGTCATCAAATTCGTCATCAGATACAGGCGTGTAATCATATACACTCACCGAAAGGAGACAACACCATCAGTATATCGGTCTCGCCCTGGTTAGGCTTAGTCATCACATTGTTTCATGAACACCAAATTTTACTTGCTTTCCAGTTCTTCACAAATACCTTTTCCCTTCACAGCTGCAATACAAGGCTTTTGATATTTATTCACTCAGTCATTTCTTTACAACGCTTTTTTCCACTTCCATTTTTATAAATCACATTAAAGAATTATATCAATGAGTGTGTTTATCCTTCACAATAATGTCACAATCCTAATTGTCATTACATTACTACACACATGCATCCTTTCCTCTAGAGGGATTTATTCTTATTCTTCGGATATTTTACGACTCTGCTATTAATACAAATAAAACCAAATGAAATGCCTAATAATTTGGTTGAACTATCAGCTCTCGCGGCACCACAAAAAAGTAATAAATAAGTTTCATGGACAAAAGCAGCCATGCATTAAATTAACCAATACCGAAATGAGAGTTTCGATATATCCTGAAGTTTATATTTATGAAATAACTAATATATTCATAACCGAGGTCACAGATTTTGCACTGTTTGTTTTTCTAAATTATGAATCGCAGAATTCGTTCATTTTCCTTACTGGCAGAAGTCCTAGTTCTGTATTGCTTTATCTGTATTTGTCTATTTTTCAGATATGTAAAGATAATATTATTACGAAATTTCAAGCAATCATAGGTTATAATTTACTTTAATATAGAGAGAGAGAGAGAGAGAGAGAGAGAGAGAGAGAGAGAGAGAGAGAGAGAGAGAGAGAGAGAGAGAGAGAGAGATAATAAACCAGTCGTCCCTTTTCTGTCGGTTCCAATTTTGACCAGTGCTTTAACATGTACCCAAACAGGCAGTTTTCAGCTTTCTAAACCTTATTTACTCTACATATATTTCGTTAAGAGGTTGTATACCAACCATAAGGAATCTTTTAACTGCTATATTTTTCTTCCGTGAAAGGGCTAGGCTCATGAATACATTTTTATGCAGTTTCACGTCAAATAACTGTCATTATAAAGAGGGAAACATTTAAATATACGATAAGTTCGCGAACCGTAATCAAAGAACCAAAGCTTGATAAGGAAGTGTCAAACAAATTCCTCAAAAACTTTTAGGTGAAATTTCTTTTTATCAGTGGAAGACATAAGACTCCGTCAACTACAATTTAAATATTCCTTTTTTGAGAGCGAGATGATAAAGGTTGACAGATGGCCCGATAAAGAGCAAACGCCTCATCCCTTGACGAGATACTTATAAATTCATTCTTACGGAACAGGAATTGAGAAGCCCGTTTCCTGTTGACATTATCAAATTCCTCGTGATATAAGGAAATCTTTATATTCAATACTAGGGGACTTCTCTTTCTGTTTCCTGTTGACATTATCAAATTCCTCGTGATACATGGAAATCTTTATATTCAATACTAGGGGACTTCTCTTTCTATCATTCAAAGTTGATTTCCAGTTCAGTTTCACGGGAGGATAGTTAAAACAGTTCAGAAAAACGCCTAAATGCGCCAATTCACGAAAGAACACATATACTATTCCATTTAATGAAAAGTACACACGTTTCTCCCGTTTCATGAATAAACTCTACGGCAGCGGGCATACTAATGAAATATTAGGGCACCTCAGCGTGAAGCTGTTTAATTTGTACAGTAAATTGCTTTGCTTCTTATAAACAGTATTTGATGAGACGCAAGTGAGGCTTTCACACGGTTAAATTCTGAGATCAGGCAATGAAGACTGGCAAATACTGTGGCATGCTACGGGTTGAGATATTTAGTCAGCTGAAACATCACCATGTTTGGGAATTTTAGCGCATCATCACTTCAGGTAAATGTTCTTAGCGAGAGAGAGAGAGAGAGAGAGAGAGAGAGAGAGAGAGAGAGAGAGAGAGAGAGTTTAAATATTAATAATAATAAAATAATAATAATAATAATAATAATAATAATAATAATAATAATAATAATAATAATAATTGCTGAAGTAATAATGGTGACATGCGTATTTTCGCAGGGAGAAAAACGCCACGCGCGTATTCGACAAGACGGATATTTTCAACAATAAAAGGTACATAAAGATTAAACCACTGTTGAGACTGAAAGCTGAAACAAATTAATTAAACCTCACCTTGAGTTACATAAGAAAAAATTAATTACTCTGCCCACTCGCGTTTTAAAGCTTCTTGTAGCCTTTCTTCCGTGATGTGAGCTGCACTTTGATGTATAAGTCTTAATTAATAACTAGACAGAAACCAGCGCAACAACAGATATGAATGTCAACAAAGGCTATCCAAGCAATCTGACTGATCAGCTGCAGGAACTGTCCCAATGCCCTAAGCGCTATGAATGATAGATCATCGGTGCTTATATTGGAAAGGCAATCTTTTATTCTTCCTTATGGCAAGCCACCCAAATATAGATCAGTATCGGGCATTCTATTAAAAAGGGAATAAAGTAATCTAAAAAACAAAAACATTGATAGATGGTGCAATGATGTAACTCTTCCAGGCAGGAAAATAAAAAAAACTACTACCGTGTCCACATCTAAATAAAGCACTAAGGCCAATAATAAGCTCCTCAGGAAATTTTATCTTACCACATATACTGCTTAAGTCCTAAGAAAAATATCAACCTCACCAAAACTCCCAAATGGTTTCCAGTGTTCTGTTGTTGGTTTTGCTGATGACAGCTCAGTTTTTGTTAGTAAAGAAAGAAGTATTAAAGTAGTATTTAGTATTATAAAGCAATTTGAGCTAGCTACTGGTGCAGAACTAAATAGAGATAAGACTTGTGTCATGGGTTTAGGTAATTGGAAGGACAAAAATGTATGGCCACTTGATTGAATACAACAGAAAAATAAGTGTTGGGTATTAGGCATATTGATAACCAATGATTATAATGAAATGGTAGATGAAAACTGGGATGCTTTAATCAATAAAGTTAAGATAAAAATAAATATGCTTTCGACTCGATACTTGTCTCTATATCAAAAGGTATTCTTGTAAATTCTTTTATTTTAAGTAAAGTCTGGTACATGTGTCATGTGTTTCCATTAGGAAAGAGAAGCAAAAATTATAGAACAATCTATTTTCCGGTATTTGTTGTGTGGAACTTATCAACCAATTAAGAGGGATTCCTTGTATCTGCCAAAAACAGAAGGTGGTATTGGGGTTATTAATGTGTTTTATAAAGCAGCAGCTATTTCAACAAGTACGTTCTTGAATATTATGTTATGTGATAGTTATGGACGAGAGTTAGCCTTATATTACACGTGTATTAGAATAAATTTGTTGTGGGTTGTAGAGGATTGCCCTAATGTGTCTTATGTTGCTACTCCCTTTCATAATATAATTATTGGTAATGTAAGGAAATTATTGAGAATGCCTATATTTCCACATGTCAAAAGTAAGAATATTTATCAGTATTTGATGCCAACCCATAAGCCCATTGTAATTGAGAGGTACCCTTTGCATAATTAGGGTAATATATGGAGTAACCTTTCGTGCAAATTTGTTGACTCCTATCAAAGAAGTATTATGTATAGATTTTTGTATGAATCATGGCTACTAAGGAAAGACTAAAGATATTAAATATTGCTGATAATAATTTCTGCAATAAATGTAGGGAAAATGAAAATCATCTACATGTTGTTTACTTTTGTAAATATGTTAAAAAAATTTGGAAGTGGTTCCAGAATTTGACTGAAGAGGTATGTGATATAAAAGTTCAGTATCCAATAAAAGTATTGATGTTGGATTTCGATTATAAAGAAAAGAAGAAGAAAATACATTAAGTATACTTATTATTGAGTATGTAAATTGTTTATGGTATAGTAGAAAAGAGGTGTTACCAAGTCAAATCATTTCAATATTAAAATGTAAAATAAAGTACACAAAGTGGGTATTATCAAATGCATATGAACTTGAAACACATTTCATAAGTAAATACGTGAATAATATTTGAATTCATGAAATTACTGCACTTCCATTCCAAATTTTTCCTATTTATGTTATATTGTTGAATTTTTATGAAAATTTGTGCATATTAAATTAATGTTATTTGTAATAATATTTGAAATTATGAAATATACTCCATTAAAAAAAAAAAACTTATTTATCTAAAGGAAAAACGGCTAACCCCTTAATGTGGAACAGCCCGGGCTTCCCGCTGCAAGGACTCTCTCAAGGGGTCTTACGTGGTCTGCTGAGGAAAAATACCAACCATATCACTTTCTCGAAGAGAAAAACAGCGAGCCTCCTAATGCTGAATACTTTGAGTTTCACGATGCATGACTTTCTTGAGATGCCTAAACATGATCTACCACTTTGTACTGTGCCGTTTCTAGGAGGGTGACAATAGGAACCATATTGTGAAAACCCATGGCAACAATCCACACAACAGTACCTCATAGGCTGCCGGCCGTTATTTGTCAACTCTAGAAAACCTAAGAATAGGAAATCATATAATCAAGTCTTTGTCCATTTTAATCAAAGATGATTACGGACAAAAATATATTGAAGTTCTAGCTCCTGGACCCTAGAAATTTGTAGAAAATGTTGCTCCTTGCTCATTTTTTATTTTAACTGCCACGGTGAATGAAATGGAAGCATTGAATCCAAAGGAAATTAAAGAACAAATTAAAAAAACTCGTAATAGCCTTCAGGTGCACTTGAAAAATAAGGAATGTTTTTTTTTTATATAAAGATTAACGCAGGATTTCTTTATGATTCAATGTCATTTAATCTCATATCACTCGGAAAATAAGCCTGCCTAGTCAGGTTCGAATTCTGTACGTGAAAAACAGGCTTAACTAAGCAAGCATAAATTCAAGTAATGTAATGCATTATCAGTTACGATTCCAATTTCAAGATCCCACTAGAGATACGACGACACACACACACACACACACACACGCGCGCACGCACGCACACACAAACACACAGAGAGAGAGAGAGAGAGAGAGAGAGAGAGAGAGAGAGAGAGAGAGAGAGAATCATAACACAGCCAAACGTCCATATCAAAGGGAGCTGGAGTTTCAGGAGAGATATTTCAAAGTCCATTTGTTATGATATTCGAGTGTCGGGTCCTTTGCGACAGGGAACAGAACCGAGAGTTGCGATGCATTATCATATATATAACCTTCTCCTTGCAACTCGCCCTTGACCGGATGTGACTAGGTGGCTAGACGGGGTAGGGGAGTGGGGAGGAGAGATTGCTTGTGTGTCTTAACGTATTGGACCATACTTCCGGGTGTAAGATCTTAAAACAACTGTGCACTTTCTGACAGAATTGTAATTAGTAAGGAAAACTTGTATTGTTTTCTGTTGTGAAATCCCCACGTATATGAGCCTTCTCTCTCTCTCTCTCTCTCTCTCTCTCTCTCTCTCTCTCTCTCTCTCTCTCTCTCTCTCTCTGTGTGTGTGTTTTTTGGGCTGTGGGGATTGGGCTGAGTGCCTATATATCTGTCCGCAAGATACCTCAGTAAGTTGTAGTTGAATCTGAATTCACTTTTTCGAAAGGCAAGTATACTAGCCATGGAGACAATCCGATAATTAAATTTTGTGATAAATGCAAAATGTAAATGAGGCTCTAAAATGATTTTTCAGCGGAATATATCACTAAAAGATATGGATCGTTCTCGGGGAAATATGTGGAGGTGAATATAGATAAAATCACACCTCTAATACCAGAGGTCACACCCACGAAATACTAAACCGAGTTCTAAATATTCCTACGTCAGCAGCAAGGTGACTGCAAGAACATAAAGACCTTTATGAAATGAACTAGAGATGAGATGCAGAGTTAGTGTAGTAAATGATTTTTGAGAGCAATTTGTTTCCTTATTTTGTTTATGATGGAAGCACAGCGTGTGTCTGAACACTCAGATGAGGGAGAGGCTGGTTAGGGGTAAAATAAGACTTCATATAAAGGAGAGTCATGTCTCCACCATCTTTCCCATAATTTCATTCATGGCTCCATAAAGGAGAATAACAAACGACACAGTTGTCTTAGCCCACTTTTATACCGGACAAACAATGCTCTTATCTACTATTTCTGACTCAAACTTATCTTTAATCTTGAAATCTAGATACTAAAAAAAATGACCTCCTGCATCATACCTAATTACATTTCGGGAATCTTAAGTCTGTTAATCCTAGTACAAGCTTTACTAAAATCCACGAATCGAACTCAATCAACTCTCGGGTTATTTTCACTTCTTAAACTTCGGTTTGGAATCCCTGTACCATTCACCAACCACTTCGACAACCAGGACTACGATCTGTTCATGTGGCCCGCATTTTGCATCTTATATTCTATAACCCTTTCCTCTGTATTTACCAATCTTCAGAGTAACATTTGTTCTACCAAAATTTCTTCTTCCTAGACCAACTTCACGCATTTAGTTGTGCATGAGTATAAGCGCGTCCCTTCTCTCTGCAATAGTTTAATAATAATAAAAAAAACTACGGAATAGTACTGATGGCAGTAAAAGAAAAAAAGAAAAATAAATACAATTAACGAAAAACTCAGAAAAAACCCGGTGCACCGCTTGATTGAAAAGAGATGATGAAGTAGAATTATGTTATTGTTTTGCACAATGAAATGTTTTGAAAGAAGCGATTGTCCGTCATATTTATGATGTGTAACAAAATTGGAAAACGCGAAACCCTAGGCCTCAACTATTTGAAAAATACATGAACAACAGACTTTGATAAGGGCCAGTGATCTAAGCTGAAGTCAGCTGAGCAATGTCTAAGATTGCTAAAAAATATATTTTTAAATAACACTGCTGAGAGAGAGAGAGAGAGAGAGAGAGAGAGAGAGAGAGAGAGAGAGAGAGAGAGAGAGAGAGAGAGAGGATGGGAAAAAGAACTTGGAGCACCAATACGCTTTAATTAAGGCGAAGCTATGATCAAAAAGATGAAACCCTTTTAGCTTTACAAAAAAAGCAGTTTTAATGGAATATATTTAGAATATCAGTAATACAATTAGTATTATTTCAGAAACAAGAAAAATAAAATGGAACTAAAAAAAATAATTATTAAATGTTTAATTCTTACAACGAGAAACTCCGTCATGCAAATTACCCATAACCTGAAAACGGAGTTTGTGAGAATAATTAAAAATCAAAACGTCACCAACCGAATGGAAAACAAATTTGGTAATAAACAAAGGTAACTCTTACTGCAAGTGTTGCTTGTCTAGGAATATAACGACTTCCGGTAAGAAAATAACATTCATTTATAACATATCTCTGAGATTTAAGCCATCATGTTTAGACAAATCACCAGCGCTACAGTCAAAATTAAGCAAGAAATGACGAACAAACTCGCATGTCATAAACGAACAGTACAATACAGGTTATGGATAGAAAAAAAGGACAACTAACGCGCATGTCCACATGTCGCATACGACTATTATTATGAATGGTATAAGTGAGAGAATATCAGGACTGCATAAACTTACTTTGATTACTAATTTGTATATATATATATATATATATATATATATATATATATATATATATATATATATATATATATATATATATATATGTATATATATATATGTATATATATATATGTATATATATATATATATGTATATATATATATATGTATATATATGTATATATATATATATATATATATATATATAATATATATATATATATATATATATATATATATATATATATATATAAATATCTATATTATATATTAAAATTATCTATTGTATGCCATCGCTGGATAAGAATACTTCCTCTATCCAGTCAGCCTTCACACTGTGAATGTTTTTCATCACACGCTTTGCAATCCTCGAGATGATTGTTTCTTGGACGGAAATAAAAAAAATAACTCGTTCTACAAATTAAATAACATAAATGGAATTTACTGAAATAAACCAATGGAGATACACAGTGTTTCCAAACATAATTTCAGATAGAATATATTTTTATATAAAACGGAAGTCGCAATTAGGAGACCGGAAACAAATTAATGCGTATTGGCGATATAAAGCTAGTGCTTTTCGTTACATAGCTTCAAGGAATGGGGAGTTAATGTTCTTTTGCAGAACGAAATATTATAAATAAGTTGCGAGAGCAATTATAGAAGAATAATTCAAAAATATAATCAAAATTATTTTCCATTATTCTATAATCAATGCGAAACCTATTTTCCTAAAAAATGTACATATGCTGACTAAACTTTAAGAATGTTGTCAGTATTGAGCGAGAAAACGGTGGTAGATTGTGTTACCATAAAAAACAAAAACAAAAAAAATTCATGTGTTTTCTCGCTCAGTACTGACAACATTCCTAAATATATATATATATATATATATATATATATATATATATATATATATATATATATATATATATATATATATATATATATATATATATATATATATATATATAATATATATACAAAATGAGCAAAAGGGTATTTTTAAATCAGCACTTTTTGCTGAGCACAATTAATATTGCAAATAGTATTGCCCCCCCTTCTCTCTCTCTCTCTCTCTCTCTCTCTCTCTCTCTCTCTCTCTCTCTCTCTCTCTCTCTCTCTCTCTCTCTCTGCACATTCTGGATAATATTACAGTGTTTTACATAAATCTTGAAAAGAAGTTCATAAGTCAGCCACCCCCTTTTTCTAATCAAACCGTTGACTAATAAATATGATAAATATTATTGGCTTACGTCTCTTTCCATATTTAGGTTCAATACAGATATTTAAAACCTACATATATCAGGGTTGAGGGAACTATAAATCACACAAAAAAATTATAAAAATGATTAAAAACCCATTACAATTTAGTGCCAACCTATTAATTAGAATACTTCCCCATTATATAACGATTTTAAGGCGACAACCAATCATTTTAGTGTAAATGAAGACGAGATTTTATAATCATTCCTCTCTGACCACAATTTAACATTACAAGGGACCATCCTTGATAATATTCAGATGCAGAACATTAACATTAACCAAATAAATGCTAAGTTTGTATGGTTTTTAAAGGAAGTTCCAATCAATACAGTAAACATTAGCCAATACTATGATTCTCTGAAAAATAAAACTGACTATATATTTGATCGACGTTTGTATTTTATTCTAATAACAAATCCGAACACCGTTCTCACCCAAGCCCACAAACATTCCGAACACAGACATAACAGAGATATAATGAAAATAAATGGAAAGCCAAACGCTGATAGATAAAAAGGCATACGTCGTACCGGCAATTTCAGGAGCAGATTTGAGATTCTCTTTTTCCTAGAGAATCAACACCGTCCTCTCTACCCAAATACTGCAACAGGTCATAACGGTTTGACATTTCTCGACTATATTAATCCCATAATTACATCATGTCTCATAGCGGTAAGTATCTGGATCTAACAGTCAGTTCTGGGTTCACAGCAAAATGCACTTGTGGTAGCATGCAGGAAGGTACATAGGCTTTTTTTTTATCATGTCATTTGTAATATTTATATAAACAAAATAGTTACTGGAATCTAGCCCTAAATGTCTAAAATAGAGTATTCCTTATTTTTTTTTTTTAAGATTACCGCATACCTGAAAATTTCCATTAAGGATAGATATGAATGGTGGTCACAACGTGAGATTCGCGCACAGCCTAAGCAGCTGTTTTCCTGAACTGAAAAAATAAATTTACAAAATTTCCCAAACGATACCTGTCTCGTTTTCAATAGGAATTAATTACACAAGCATATTCCAGTTTGCGGTAATAGAAGCAAAAAGTTTTATGAGCGAATACAAATCTGATCATATTAGGCACAGTTCACGAACTCTCATCATAATAGGCCTTGTTCACAAACTCTTACCATATTGAACCCAGTTCACGAAATAATCATATTAGGCCTATAATAGTTCACAAACTTCAACTCTTTGTGTACTTTAAAATTAAGAGTAGTACGGACAACAATGATATATATATTTCTACAAAGAACATTGTGTAACATTTCTTCAAGAAGCAAAGCGTGAATAACAGAGTACTTAAGTGATCATTCTCAGTTCGGAAAGTCAATATTCACATATATACAGGTATACAAAGAAAACTTCTTACCACTAAGTCGGGATGTAGGTCCAAGCCTTGAAAGTGTCAACAGTAAGCGTTCAGTAACTCGTATGAAAACTTTCATTGTGATTCCACTTTTATGAACTCTAGTTTGGTTATTGTTAACCTTGAAAAATTATTCAATGAATTGTTTTGTCCAATCTTCTCTGCATAAAATCACATCAATTCTTATTATATAACTTCTGGTTTTTAATGACTTCCCGTTGGCTGAGGACTTCATTTGACTAACAGTCAGGAAATACGAACTTACTGTCTATCATAATCAAAAGGAATGACTTCTCAGCAAGCGTTCGGTCTGGCGAATAGAGCTCGCCAGGTCGTTCTACAATTTCGCCATACTTAATAGGGACGCCAAATCGCTCTTCGTAGAATACACATCTTCCTCCAGAATTATCTGGAGTGTCATTTTGATCTCTTTTAACTATGAACCCTGTCACACCCGTAAGTGGTAATTTCTAATGCTCTCTTTTCACTTCGAAGAACATTCTTCTTGTGTATGATTACTCGTGTTCTATTTCATCTAACTCAGTTGATGGAAAAACATTTCGTCATTATTAAACCATCGGTCAGAAACGTTTGTACCATTTACGCGCCGCCACCATTAAACGCTAACGAACACCATAATCCAGACACTACTATACTACTCTCGCCACTTTCGTGGTTCTGCAGGCAGGATATTGTTGTTTAAAAGCAGGGGCGATACGTTGTCCAACAAGACCGCTGAACAATGGTTACTCTTCTCAACAACCATTTTGTGTTCCGCAAATTATTGTCATTTCAGCATTGTTGAAAGTCTTCATTAATAATAATAATTTTCTTAGGAAGCTACAGACGACACAATGCTTATGAGAAACAAGAATGGATTATAGATGCACTAGAGTAAACGAAGTCTTAGCACGCTAAAGAAACATGGAGTTATAGCTGAGTTTTTATACGATGCTCTTTAGACTAGAGCTATAGTCTCCTCGCACTAACCTGGCGGAGAAGCCCCGCCCACCATTGTAACTGCATAACTTGCAGGATTCGTCAGTATTGTATCTGTTTCGAATTTAATCATTAACAAGCGTACAAAATATAGCATATCATTACAAAAATCTTGATGCAATATATAAATTTCTATTCTTTCTGCATAGTTGCTGTCACTGAAATACTTGTCATTCTAGTAAAACAAACGAAAAAAAAAACGAGTGCAACTGTATGCAAAAAAAGGGGAGGCGTGCTGGTTAATGGAACAGCCATTGTTTTGGAGACAACACAAATGATTATTTTTACTGATTAACTAATCTTTAATTTGTACTTGAATTTATGTTTGGGTTTAATCGTAAGAGCAATATTCTGGTTTAAGGTGATCTAAAATTAATTTGCTATAGGACTACGTAAATTTTATGCTATTCTCGAGCTAAATGAAGGGGAAATATAAAAGCTATAGAGTTTTTAATGTATTTATTGAAAAATAATACGGAATCGGGAAATATATGTCGAAAAATCATATGTATGTATCTTTCATATATGCTAAGAAACATGTATTAAAATGACATAACGTTAAAGTTATAATTTAAAAGTGAATGTTAGCAAACGAAGGCAATTAACCACAGCTTCATTTACAATACGACTGCATAAATTCATAAACAAACCTCATAATATAATTGCTTAAATGTATAGTCGCATAAAACAAAGGGGAAGTAAAGCAGAGATATAATATTTTGGTTTATACAATTATTGGAGTTATAGACCCATACGAGGCTACCAATCGGCTCCACCAGATTCAACCACTAAACAAAGGAATTTTAGTAAATAGCCTAACCGATCTGTGAACCGCAACTATCTCCAAGTATTCTAAATTCTAGCGATGATTTCTGAGTTTGACTACATATGGAATAAGCACTCTAGTAACTCTAGTCCAGCTCTGTGATAAAATCCTATACGGGTACTCAATATTGCCATTGGATAAACAAAAAAAAAGATAAAAATAAAATACAAAAAATAGATAAAACAACACGGATGTAAGAAAACGCCTCGTTTTAGACCAGTTTTTTTTTTTTCACTTTATTTGTTAGGAGATATCTAACACTTTTCTGAAAGTTTACCCCACTTTGTTTAACTGGATCAAACCTTCCATTCCTAACCAACCACGTGAGGCCTTTAACAACTTGATTGGAACTGGAGAGCTGGGGAAAATTATTAATAGACCTATATATGGGTAATGCTTACCTGATCTTCCTCCTCCATTCTGTATTTCATTCTACCTGTCCACCAATTCACCAACGTAGGTTTGAGGTAGATATAACAATATCATAAAGAGAAGGTCAATAATATCAGTAGGTGTTAATATTTGTATACTAGTACTACGTTCTTCCACCAGGACGGCGCTGCAGAGCCTTGCAGCTATCTTGAAAACCCCTGAAACCGTGAATACTAAATGGACGCTTAATGTGTCTTACGATTTTTTTTATCTTTATGATAGAAGGTTGTATAGCTTTTTATCCTTCAGAAGAAAACCGAATAACATTTCCCAGGTAGGAAAGCGTACTGAAATTTTGTGCTAGTCAGTTTAATGTCTTGTTAGCAGTAGATATGGTTTCTCTGTCAATGTCTTCTTATATTTTCAGTATATTATTGTGGCGCATAAGTGCGATGGCGACTTCAATTTTGCAATCACAACATTATTAATCTTATGTGCCACATATTTACAAAGTACAGAGGATCTTGTCCGTTAATAAAAAGGCTTAGTAATCAGTGGGTCCGTAGGGTACTGGTTGTTTCAACAAGTCTTGTCTTTCAAACTTATGACAGTAATTCAGAATGACTTTACTAAATAATAGAAAACAACTTTTATAATACCGAACCCTTTCAACCTCTGTAGACCTACGGCTGTGCTAAGTCTCCTCCGCTTAACAGTGACCTTAGGGCTTCAAAGACCAAGGGGATGAGGGGAAGAGGGAAAGAGGGGACGTAAGTAGCACAGAGCTCCATAAGAGGACAACAGCAGCTCTTCCTCCTCCTTCCTTCCCCCTTTCAGTGGTCATCTCCCTAGACTGCCTCAATCTTGGCTTAATGTATGTTTTCATTCAACCATATGTCTCACAGACTGGTAATAAACAAGAAGCCAGTTTGTTAGCTTAGTCTAGACCTGTGCCCTAGAACTATTCATTTGGCAAGACGTCGTCATTTAAACCTTATTCTAATAACTTACTTTCGAATAAATGAATATTTCTGCATGGTAAAAGTTATTGAACCGCTATCCCAAGGAGGGGAAAAAAATTCCCCGTAAGGATAGTACAAAACAATGAGAAGACTCTTGGTCTTACAAGCGCTAGGCATACCCTATTGATTTGGCAGTAATTTCATTGTTTTGTCCTTCTAAAAACAATCTCATTCCAATTTAGTCAAAATTACTTTCTTATGGTAGCCTCACTTTAACAGTTCTCTTTATCGTTCCAAAGCTTTATGAGTTTAAACAGAAAGAAAAGATTGACAGTTTTTTCTGCCGATTGCTTGTTCACAAGATGATTTTGCAGTAATTGAGACATACACAAGTTAGAAGGTAATATTTTTCCTGCCGCTAGAGCAGATCTCAGAACAATATCCCAAACTATATTGCACGTTAATGATTAACTTACATGTAATAAAATCACGAGTTCTGACGATAATGAGACGAGGGGTGGCTGGGGGGTGGAGAATTTTGAATACATGCCTTTGTCTGGGAAGTGACTTTTATCCAGAACTGGTTTAATGTATAATTTACCTCTGTCTGGAAAAAGTAATATATGGTATTGATGGTACACAGGTTGTTTTAAAATTTTACACACACATACACATAAAAATAGATATGTATATACAATCTATATGTATATATATGTGTGCATATATATATATATATATATATATATATATATATATATATATATATATGTATGTATGTATGTATGTATATATGCATGCACACACACACACACATATACAGTATATATATATATATATATATATATATATATATATATATATATATATATATATATATATATATATATACTGTATATGTGTGCAAATGTGTGTGCATGCATATATACATACATACATACATACATACATATATATATATATATATATATATATATATATATATATATATATATATATATATATATATGTATATATATGCACACACATATATATACATATAGATTGTATATACATCTATTTTTATGTGTATGTGTGTGTAAAATTTTAAAACAACCTGTGTCTCATACATACCATATATTACTTTTTCCAGACAGAGGTAAATTATATGTTAAACCAGTTCTGGATAAAAGTCACTTCCCAGACAAAGGCATGTATTCAAAATTCCCATCTTAGATAAATTCCCATTCGTGTCGTATCTGTAGCATCCAGGGTAACTGATCAGTGAACAAACTTTCTGTTAACGATTCCCTTCAAATAAAGTCATCGACAGCGCACAAGACTTTTTAAATTCTGAGGATTCAGAGCAATGTCTCAGTGCTTTTCCTATGCACTATAGTACTATTATGCTGGACTTGGAGTTTCAATGTGACCGCCTGAGGTCACACGCTCGTCAGGTAGATCGCCACTCCATGGCATTGACGCTCTGTGGATATAACGAAGGTTTCACCGCAGGTTTCAAGAAGTTAATCTTCTGATACCTTTGAGAAACGAATCGTCTCCTAGCAGAGAGAAGCAACAGTTAGTTGGCCGAGCGTAGACCATGGTTGCTTTGCACTTAAGAGTAATCATTTGAAGAAGGCGTATTGTAATTAATCCAGGAAAATGCAATAACGGTAAACTTTTTATTTGTAAAAAGGCTGTTAATCTTCAGGTTATATCCCTGAATGCCTCAATATTATTCTAGAGAGGTTTTCCTAATTTCAAATACAAATACATTATAAAAGTATAATTTCTACTGGCTGACTTCACTTCCATGACAGGGTCATGTGTTCCAGTGAACTTCACTCGCATAAACTGTTTTAATTGTTTATCAATGTACCAGAAGCAAAACTGGACCTAGTACTTAATAACAATGGCTTGTCTCAGTAAATGTCTTGAGGGTTCATTCTACAAAGCTTTGGATCCAATGTGAAATGGCTAACTCTTTCTACTCTCTAAACTAAGATTGCCGTAAAGTAAACCATACAGTCCCGTGTTACCTATATAACAGTTTACGAGAAATATTACGGAAAGAAATTATATTTCATACAGTAAGCAAACTTTTATTCAATAAAGTTTTTATGTAGAGTTAAGAATCACAAAACTGACCACATGAGGGAAGATAAGAGAAAATCTAGGGAGTTTTCCGAGAAGGGTAAAATCTGTTGTCCTTAGATGCCATCTGGATAGGATGATTAAGACAAAGAACTACATTTACGAGATGGGAAAGGTGAATAAATCTAAATTTAAAGGATATTTCTGGGAGCACGGAGAAACGTAAGTAAATCACAGTACTTTAAAGGAATTGATTTTTCTGTCAGTCCCAAAGGAAGAATAAATGCCATAAAGATTATGTACAGATATAATAATGCTGGTTGGTATAAAAAGATCACATATTTCCAGTGAAAAAGAGTTAATAATTATTATAATTCTGATCTTTACTGCATTTAATACTGTCATCCTTTCTGCTGTTGGTTATGTTTTTATCTATTATTACTGTTTTTTTTTTACTGGTACTAGACAAATTGTTATATATTTACTTTAAATATAAGGTATTATGGGGGATTACCTCTCCAGAGATAATATTATGAGTACGATGGGTTCGCACCTCAAAAATAACGGACGTATGAAAAAAACAAGGAGCTTACGGGTCTTTTAAAATTTACGATCAGTAGTCATGTTTATCTAATTGATTTTTCGGTATACAGTATGGAATTTTTATGTAAATTTCAAGCTAAAATTGGAAAATGATTGTTAATTTTTTAAATCATATTCAAGAAGTTTTAACTTTCTACTCAATTTTGATACTGACACAGACGTGGTTCAACAAATGAAATTTAAGAAGCGAGGGGAACAACAGTCAGTCAAGAGCAAATGAAGTTTCGTTCTCTTAGATATGAACCTCAGGACGTGTCCCCTGTGCCAGGTAAGCTCTGATTTCTAGCCATAGGCAAACATCAATTTAATTTTAATTTTCTCAAACACCAATTGTTCCTCTGCCGACGTTAATAGAGAATGATATTATGTTAGTCAGTCGACTTAGGTGGGTCGTAACCGAGGTAGCTGAAAAATTTCGGCCATGGGGACAACAACCGGGTCGGGTTTAGGTAACATCCTTCAATTTATATAAAAAAAAAATACTGCGTTCTGTATTTCATTCCACCTGTCCACCCACTCACCAACGTAGGTTTGAGGTAGATATGGCAATGTCATAAACAGAGAGTCAGTAATATCTGTAGGTGTTAATATCTGTATACTTGTACTACATTCTTTCACCAGGAAGGCGCTGCAGAGCCTTGCAGTCATCTTGAAAATCCCAGAAACCAAGAATACTAAATAGGCTCTTAGTGTGTCATAAGATTTTTTTTTTTTTTTTATTAGTAATCTTTATTATAGTAGGTTGTATAGCTTCTTATCCTTCAGAAGAAAGCAGAATAACATTTCGCATGTGGGCAAAGCGTACTTAAAAAAATTTTTCCCCAAAATTTTGTGCTAGTCAGTTTAATATCTTCTTAGCAGTGGATAGGCTACAGTTCTCTGTCAATGTCTTATCATATTTTCAGCATATTATTGTGGCGCATAAGTGCAATATATATATTTATTTTTTGCCATCACATCATTAATTTTATATATATGCCACGTATTATAAAGTAAAGACGATCTTGTCCGTTATCAACAGGCTTGGTAGTTAGTAAGTCCGTAGGGTACTGGTTGTGTCAATAAGTCTTGTCTTTCAAATGTGTAATTGTGAGAGCATTTCAGGACGACTTGACAAGCCGTAGAAAACAACTATAATACCCTGTTTGATGTGAAAAAATAGTTGAATTTTTTAAATGCGTAACAAATCTTGGCTTAATGCATGTTTTTATTAAACCATATATCTCATAGAATGGTAATAAACGAGAAATTGTAGTTTGGTAGCTTAAGCTAGACCTATGCCCTCGAACTATTCATTTGGCAAGATGATATATCATTTAAACCTTATCCTAATAACAACTTAATTTCGAATAAATGAATATGATTTCTGCATGGTAAAAGTTATCGATTCGTTATGCCAAGGAGAAAAAATAAATCGCCTATAAGGATTGTAACAACAATGAGAAGAACCTTGGCCATGCAAGCGCAGCCTTGTGCCTGTTGATTAGGCACTTATTTTCCTCGTTTTGTCCTATCTCTGGAAAATTTTGATTGCAAATTAGTAAAAATTACTTTCTTATAGTAATATCCCTTTAACAATTCTCTCAAAGTATCGTTCCAAAGCCTTAGCATAGAAATAAATAACTGTTAGCCTTTTTCTGTGGGCGGTTTGTTTACAGAATACTTTTAATATTTGAGATTTACACAAATTAGAATGCGATATTCCTTACTACCGCTACAACAGATCTCAAAACAATAATATTTCGAAGTATATTGTATGAATGATTAACTTACCTGTAATGACAATCTTATAATAATTAAACGGGGGTGGGGGGCAATGGACCGCCACAGTGTTTTGTGCAGGATAGCACCGTAAACTGGACTGGGAATTTCAATATGGCCGCCCGAGGTCACACGATAGGCAAGGAGATCGCCACTCCATGTTACTGACATTCCATGACAGTGATAAACACTATGAGTGGGCAAGGCTGATGTAAGATAAAATGAGTATAAGCCTACGTACAAGAATGCATTCCTTCTTCTCTATAACTAGATGCAACAAAAACTTGTCATCGAAAAGTATATGTAAATCCAAATAAGGGGAATAAAAAAAAATCTATTGTTGGAGTCGTATTTAGAGATGTCTGTTATTTTATGGTGTGTCGATTTTACCTCATACCGGGCAACAATAATGAAGGGTACTAAGTGACAAAGAAAAATTCAGCCTAACTAAAAATCTTAAGCACTTTTCGATAAGAACTTACTTATAAAAGGGTAGGGAACATTATTTAATGTTAATATAATTTTTATCTGAAAGTACTGAATTTCGTCAATTATCAATAGTTAACAAAAAAGGTCGGGCCCTAGTCCTATAATGTGATGCTTGAAGAAAATGGGATTACCATTATCTCTCTCTCTCTCTCTCTCTCTCCATTCGTTTGTTCTTCTCTTCCACTCCCTCTCTGTCTTTCTTTACATTCGTCCGTTTTTCTTTCCCTGCTTCATGAGAGCATTTGTTTATTATTCTCTCCCGTGTCCTTCTTCCAGCATTTTTCTCTCATCTTATGTCCGAGGGCGAGTACATCCCAGTGTTGCCATGACCGACTGTCAATAGATGTTAATTTTTCGGTAACAGATGAGTTGAAACAGTCTAGTGAGTGATTGAAAGAATCTATAGCAGGAAAAAGTTTAAAGTAAATTGAACGGGTGAAATGTTATGGAAGAAAATGACAACCAGGAAGACAAAACAATGACTGCTAATATAGATAATGAAAGTATGAACCTGGGGATAAGAATAGTTATTTCTGGAAGCTCATGATAATAGTGGAAAAAGAGAGGAGGTGAATCACTAAATTGGTGAAACCAGCATGAGATCTGAAGGGTGTTTGAAAGCAAAAATAGGAATGTAGAAATTTAGAAGATACTGAGATAAACTTTTTTTTTTTGCGTGGAGCATGTAGTATAAGAAGAATTAATAGGGTGAGAAATGCCGAGTTAAACTAAGGGTATGATGAAATGCATATCGTACGTGATAAGGTGAAGCAGGTGCATTGAAACTGTTTTGTCTCGTAGACTTAGAAAGTATGGATGAAGGTTAGAGGAAGGTTAGTCAAAATTTGTGAGTTTGGAAGTATTAGCAGTAAATGGGTGAGGAAGACCTAGGAAATGCAGTATATAGGAAAGAAAGGACATTATTATCCAGGAAGAAAAGTGCGCGCAAGAAGAGTTTTCTGTGTAGGTTTATGAAGGAAAAAAGTGACAGTTTTCTGCACGTGAGGGTAATCTGCCATTCAGCAGGCAATATATGATTGTGGCCATAATAATGCTCTAGTTTTATTTCTCTAGAGGCACCTCGTTTAGTCATTTGCCACTGAGATCTAAAAATATTCATCTTTGATGGCTATTACAATTTCGTCTATTATGTACATAGATGAAGGTAACAGAGGAAACAGATTAATAGTTATCCTGTTTTACTGTCGTACCCTGGACACTTTCCCTCGTTTTATTTTCAATAATTTCTCTTCAGACAGTAATAACACTTTCCCTTCATATTATCAAGGAAGAGGCAGATTATCAAGAAAATGGTTTGATTTAGTTTGAGGAATAT
>NC_089748.1:59274593-59284092 GCF_040412425.1 Macrobrachium rosenbergii
TTGTATAATGAATGCCAGAAAAAAAATCCTATAGATGAAACTCCAAGAATCTAGCACAAAGTGCATTTCTCGGCATGCCATGTAACTCTATAACCAAAATTGCATAGTTTTCATATTACCGTTATGTAATCAACAGCCTCTCTCCCTCACACACGTCGAGAACTTTAACAATATTTGCAATCGATCAGCAAGCCATTTCCCATCTGTTTCAACGAGAGTCTGAGAGCGTCATATGGACTTCTGTACGTGACCCACCATTCTGTTGTCCGATGAAACGTTTCAGTTTCCTTGGTGAGCCGATGTATCATTTTGCCTCATGAAAATGTTTGAAGGGCTCCATTGTATTGCTTCATTCAGCCTTGTAGAGCGCTTCCACGCTTTGCGCAGCGTTGGTTTTCTAGTATTGGTTTAATACGTTTGGAATGCATGTATTGTTTCTCTTTGGATGAGTTTTAATGTGAATATTATTTGATTGTCTTGAAACCATAAATATTGAGACACATTTGAGGTTTGGTACTGAAGGACACCTTAATTTCCTGGCACTTCTATGACTACTAAACGTTAAGCTCAATATATTGTTTAAGAAACTTATACCACTAACATTCTAGAGGTAAATGAAATCAAGAAATATCATACCAAACAACTAAAGCGATAAGAAAATGTTAAGGATATCAAACTTCTCTAAACATGCTGATTTAAATACTGTATGACTATTGTCATTTAATCATGAAACGTTGCGAAGAACTCTTTAAGATAATAGATTTCCAAGTGTCCCGATTATGAACATCATAACCAACCCCTCCCACCCTGCTGATTCTTGTCTCTCTTCCTAAATGTCAGTGAGAATTTAATGTGCCACTGTATAAAAGTAAAGGTGAGAGAGGCAACTGTGAGAATTATAGGATGAAACATCGGGTAGTATACCAGGGAAAGAGTACGATAGCATTCTGACTGAGAAAGTAAAGCCAATGACGGGTTGTTATGAGAAGAATTTTGTGGGTTTGTCAAATGTAGATTTGTGGAATGATGAGTACCATGAAAAAGTTATGATGGAAGTTAGAAAGTGAGTGGAAAATCTGTGTGTGACGTACATGAACCTGAAGAGGGTTTGCAATAGAATGAATATAGAGGTAGTGTTCTGTGTTGAGGATATATAGTATAGAAGATAATCTGCTGAGAGCAGTTGATATGAAGTATATTACAGAAACTATCGAAACTGTTTCAAAGTGCTTGCCAGAGGGAGAAAAAGTCAATAAAGCGAGCAGGAACAAGTTTTTGATAGCAAATGGAAACAAGGAAATTAGCCCCAATAATGTTAACTTGTTCAGAGTAATAGGTTTGAAAACAATTGATTCTGTTGTGGTATGTAGTTAGAAATATAACATAATGGATGATGGCAGCAAAGTAGTAGCGTGTGTGGAAAGGTCTGGGAGAAAATACAGTGTGTTTTAGGAGAGATGTAAATGTACGAAGGGATAATTGACCCAACTCTCCTTTAAGGAAATGAACTCTACGTTGAGTGAGAGTGAAAAAAAGATAAAAGTTTGATGCTCATGACCGGTTGGAGGTGATGGTGCAGTTTGTTTAGGGCTATTTAACGTGAAGCTGATGACCCTCAGTGTTAGTGTATGCTAGTGCTAATAATATAGTATTACATTTATTTTCACCTAAAGTACTCATTTACAAGAGCTCCTATGAAAGGTGAAAGGTAAATTTGAAGTCACCGAGGTTTTCATATCCTGGGAAAGAGACGTAAGCTCGCCGTCTCCGAATTTTCCTTTCACTTTTTCCGCGAGAGCTTGTATTTGTTTATATGCCACATGACGATTGTGGTACTGGATGAAACTAAAGTACTCTTGTTATGTGACAGTTTCGCGATTCTATCTCCGGAACTGTCCCTTGTTATGAGAAACAGCTTAATGTTACAAAGTCACACACACACACATATACGTGCATACATACATGTATATATACACACACACACATATATATATATATATTATATACCTATATATATATATATATATATATATATATATATATATATATATATATATATATATATATATATATATATATATATATATATATATATATATATATATATATATATATATATATATATATATATATATATATATATGTGTGTGTGTGTGTGTGTGTGTGTGTGTGTGTGTGCGTGTATTGTATATATATAATTTTTTGTATCATGTAATTCAAGTTCAAAATGGTGAAAATAATACTGTTATGTACCATACATAATCGCCTTTCCTCAGGTGTGATTGTATAATATCTGAAAGAACCACAACATCTATTTAAGACAATTATGCTCGAATGTTAAAGTTTTAATAATATAATAATTATCTAACACACTAACTCAGACTGTATTTTCATATGTTTCCAATGATGTAGGAAGTAAAGATTCTCATAACGGATATTTCAGTGCTGTGTACTGTCATAGAGTAGGTAGCCATTATGTTAATGCAATAACGATATTTCCGTAATTACCATGTCTGGAGAGATACGCTGATAATCTAATTTTCAAAATAGTAATTCCGTACTATACTTTAAAGGCTGGGTGTTTTATTCCTAATACAGTCAGCAGTAATTTGTTCACGTATATTAAAGAGCAATTGTAAGTTAATTATGTCATTAATTATTCCGTATAGTGTACTCGGTCTCTATGTTTATTGAAATAAAATACAAAACTTTTCATCGGTTTTGGACAAGGCAGAAACAATCTTTAAACACCTTAATTTTCAATTTCACTTTTTTACCACTTTCAACTTAGCCCATGCTGAAGAGATGTTCTGTTCATCTCATTCTATTGGCAAGTTTTTGACGGAATCCTAGGAACTATTGTCATTTTGTTTAGGTGTCCGTTTTTCAGCAGGCTAAAGAGCCTATCGTGCTGGTTTTAAGTTTCGTTGTGGTTGGCTGTCGTTGGTGGTACAGGGAAGAGAGTTGAAGAAAGTATTGAGGGTTGTCAGT
Source organism: Macrobrachium rosenbergii (assembly GCF_040412425.1). Taxonomy (NCBI): domain Eukaryota; kingdom Metazoa; phylum Arthropoda; class Malacostraca; order Decapoda; family Palaemonidae; genus Macrobrachium; species Macrobrachium rosenbergii. The sequence continues at coordinate 59,277,585 of NC_089748.1, forward strand.
AACCGATACCTGCATTTTGGAACTGGTAAATCAAGAACAAAATAATCAGGTAACTCATTGCTTCGTTGCTAGTTTGCTTGGAAGATACTTAAGAAGTCAAGGGTTTTACAAGGAGGTCTTTCCAGTAGGAGTTATTGTCAACACTAACTTTCCTCTCAAATGTTCTGACTGCGTATAGGTTACAAAGTCACTTTACATATTTCCAAATGCATCTAATTTGTGAGGTGTTTCTTTTTACGATTAAGTATAGTTGTTTCCATTTAATATTATGAACTTCATGGAATTCATTAAGTAGTTTCAATTTCGTGTTTCAGGGTATGTATTACTTGTAAATAACTGTGTATTCACCTCTAAGTGCATCAAATTGTATATTTTCAGTATAAAAAAATTGTCGTCTCTGAGGCAGCTGTAATCACGTTTTCAAAAGACAGAAAAAAGAGACAAGCCCTACAAACACACACCTCAGTTCAACTTGAAGCCACAGGCAATGAACAAATGAAAGGCGATCGGTTAAAAAAAAAGAATAAAACGGTTCAGTTCACTTTGTTTTCGTGCCTACCAATTTTTCCCATATCAGTTACACGCAGCCATTGTCTCGCTTGCGTGGATCTTTTTTCTTGTTAATTTTTCATTGTTTCTTCACTTCAAATTTTCCTTCCACTTTGCTGTTATTTTTTTTCTAAAATCTTGTTTAAGTTTATAGAATACTAAAAAACACGTGTTAGTGTTTTTGTGGCGATTCAGAGGTCTCAGTTTAATAAATTTCCGTTTATTGTCATTTACTTTTTTTCGTTTTTCAAATTTTCATCCAATCATCATCACACGCATCATCATTATCATCATCAACGCCTCCAACGCTGCGCGATGCAAAAGGACTCGGGGAGATTTCAGTACTGAAGTCTATCCTGTGATTCCTTTTCCACAAACATCCAATTGTTTTCCATCTAGCTTCTCATAGTTACCATTCAAGTATTGCAGGTCTGGGTCTTTCAATGTTTTTTTTGCTCAGGAGAGCCCAGTGCTGCTAAGAAAAAAGCCATCGTTGATTTTATTCAATATGTTAACTAAATCTGAGGTGTGGGAGTATATGGTTTCATTTGCATATTGTTATACTTCGCATGGAGCAGATGGGCACTGAGACGATAATTCTTAAAATTTTCGGTTTTGGAAGAGCACATTCTAGACATCCGGCCAGATCGCCAGATGAATATTTTTACCCACATGGCTCAGGTTTCTTTCATCCGCTCTTGAGTCTTCCTGTTAACTCCCACAGACATAAGCAAAGCATTCATTTCCTCCCAGCCCGTTTCCGATGCAATAGAACAGCATTTATCGGAAGAGACTTCTAAACATTTCCTGAAAGGATAAAATTCATTCTCACATTCCTTACTTCCTTAGAACATGCTAGTCTCTCTCTCTCTCTCTCTCTCTCTCTCTCTCTCTCTCTCTCTCTCTCTCTCTCTGACAGAAAATCAGGCCAGGTACAATCGATCCCGGCAGGGGTACTTTGACCGAACTTAAACAGCAACTCGTGATGAGTTTGCCAGATGTTCTCATCCGGTTGGTTAAACTTTCTCTTTCAGATGGTTGCTTTCATAGGTCTGCAATGTCTTCGACTCTCCATGATGGGAAGGCGGAGGCGAGCGGGCTGGCGGGGGCTGGTGGTAGGGGGGAAACGACCGAATTTAATGAGGTTTTTGGTAATGATAACCGATAAATGGAATATATATATATATATATATATATATATATATATATATATATATATATATATATATATATATATATATATATGTGTGTGTGTGTGTGTGTGTGTGTGTGTGTGTGTGTGTGTGTGTGTGTGTGAGTGTGTGTGTATGTAACTGGGTACACGTAAGTATATTTTTATTTTAGTCATGCAAAATTTACGATATGTGCCATTTGTCGATTAATAAAAGATGTATATATTGCCTAATAACTATGCGTAGTGAACGGGTATTGGGGAATTTTTGTATAAAATAACTCTGATGAATCTTGTAAAAGGCTGCATTTTTGTTTTTTTGTGCTAGGCTGCATTATTCAATAAGAAATAAGAGAGCATGAAGCATCAGTTTTTGTCAGTGATAAAATAACAAAATCTAATTAAATGAAGTAAAGAGGTACTTGGTGGCTTGGCTGCATTTCCACAAAGGTCGACTCCAGATCCTCATATCCGCTTTTTGATTGGATCTTGAGAGAAATTATTACATTTTCCACCATCATGTAATTGTCATTAGAAGTATATTTGATTTTGTTGGCATATAAACTGAATAGGCCAATAAAAGGAATTTTAAATTTGAAAGTAATTTTTGGATATTCAGGCGACTAAGTTAAAGTGAAGCTGTCAACTTTAGGACATTTTTAAAACTAGAAATAATTTAGTACATTTTTACAACTAGAACTTATTTGGGACATTTTGAAAATCAGAAATTATTATTTATTTATAGGTCAACCACAATTCATGTTATTGGAAGTTTTGCCTTCAAATCTATATTTTTTCAAAAGCATGTATGGTACATTTATGAATGCCATGAAACGCACCCCCCCCCCAAAAAAAAAATAGAAATTTAACACTGGGCATCTACATTTTCACCCGTCTCATTAAATATTGTTTGACCCCTCAAAGAAATTATTTCATTTTTGGTGATGCTGGTATTTAAACAAAATAACATACAAATGCGCACACACTCATTTATGTGTCTTATGTCCTCCGGGTAAAAATTAACCTGCTGACTGAAATCAAAGATAAAACGGAGAACTATCTAACAGTATTACGAAAGAACTTTGAACCACTGGCTTCATCAATCCGTGTCTCCGTTAATGCTGGCAATTAACTGTTACAAGAGGTGCGTCATTTGTATCTTGGAACAAGTAATTTTCAGCGTCAGTAACCATTGCGCTTAACTGATAAAACAAACAAATAAAAAATGCGCAGAAGTTTCTTCGGCTCAGTCAAGTTTTCTGTATAGCGTATTGTCAAGATCACCGAAAATATATCCATTTTTCGGTGGTCTCGGTATAATGCTGCATGAGCCGAGGTGACTGAAACTTTAAGCATGGCCCGGTGGTGGCCTGTCCTATATCATTGCCAGACTCACGATTATGGCAAACTTTAACCCTAAATAAAAAAAAAAATACTGAGGGCAGAGAGCTGCAATTCGGTATGTTTGATGATTGGAGGGTGGATGATCAACATATCAATTTGCAACCCTCTAGCCTCAATAGTTTTTAAGATCTGAGGGCAGACAGAAAAGGTGTGGACGGACAGACAAAGCCATCGCAATAGTTTCCTTTTACAGAAACTAAAACAAAAAAAAGTCTCATTCACTATCATAATTTTCAACCGTCCTTATTGTTTCCTCGGCAATGCTGGACCACCTTGAATTACACTTTACATTTAACACAGAAAGCTACTAGCTCTCAGTTTCAGCAAGTTATGTAGTTTATCACGTTTTTTACAGGTAACTCCAAGCTTCATTTGTTTTGATGGATCTCGTTAAAAAAATATATAAAAAACCATCATACGGAGAGCGAAAATGTAAAAATAAGCCTTTTAAACTATAAAACAGGCAATAGCTCCAAATCTGGTTTTCACTTTGCCTTTTATAGTGAAATAAAAACTTTAAGCGTCTATAAAAAATTTCACTAATGTTAGCGAAAGCGGAGTGAATAAATTTGGGAGATATCCCGTTTTTGTAGCATTTCAATTAGCGGCTGTGAAGAAATAAGGTTGTTTAGTTTTCGGGGAGCCATTGAAAGGACCTTTCGCGATATATAGGAACTTGGTTTAGAAAGTTTAGGCGATAAGATTCCAGTGGATCTTTCCTGTCTCTACCCTACAGAGACAATAAAAATCTAAGGTTGATAAGAAGTGACTGTTACGGGAAGTTTAAAGGTCATTACATTCTTGAATCGTTGTTTAGTAGGCGAAGAGCAAGTGAAGGGTTTCTGAGGCATAATGGCAGTGTACGAATAATAAACCTTTTCTTTCTTCAGCATCAAAATGTAGAGGTAAAACGTTAAATTAACACATATAGACTGTAACACTAATATAGAGCGATAAAAAGAAATTGTAATGTTAGGAGGGATCAGTGTTAGAGAAAATGGATCTTGGGAACTATTAAAGAAATCTCTTCTGGAAATAAGTCATAAATGCGGCATTATTTAAATCTTCATGGACAGGATGCATGTGGTATGGCGACTTGAACACATGAGGAACATGAAGTAAATGATCAACAGTTTATCTAATTCAGTAAGGGGAGTGGCCAGAACGAGTAATTTGCCTCACTATTACAGTAGTTGTGTCCCTCAAGTTTAAAATACAGCATACAGAAGAAATTAAACAGTGACATGAGTAAAATTGAGAGGATAGCCTAATGAAGGCCAAGCTACTGAGGAGTAGCTTCACGGAAAAGTTCTTTGGCACTGGCAAATAGAAAAGAAGCAATGAAAGAATGAATGAAAACATTTTCAGGGCGTTTAAGATATTAAATATTTCCCATAGTTGTAAGTGAGCGCATAAAACTCTCTGCCAATAAAGCTAAGTGCTCTCTTATTTCAGCGGACACTATAAAACGCCGGTAGTATTTACATTGCCCCCTGACTATACAAACATGCCCATAAATCCCTTACCCTAAACACTATGGTACAAGTGGAATCGTTATTTTTCTACGACGCAGTAAGAGCCGTAAAATCCTCCTCTGCAGCCGTCCTCCAAAAATATTCTAAGGGAAATGTATTATCATGTTCAGGTTTCGTCGTAAATCCCTGTGGAGGGAAACTTTACTAGCCATATGGTTACACTAGGGAGCGAGAACAGGTTACAATTTTGCTATCAAAGTTAGGTTCTTACTGACATAGCCACCATGGAATAAGAACATCAGTATCGCATCGGATGATACCTTTAATCATTGCTCACATTTAGAGAATTTGAAACAATTGCACTCGAATGGGATTTGCGGCGATAACAAATAATAACGGATGACGAGAGCTCTGCTGCAATCATATACTTAGTCTGTTTATGCCATCACGTTCCTAATATTAGTTATAAGAGTCAGATGGAATGTAGTTGCAAAATAATATTTTGGTACATTTGCACAAGAAAATTCAAAATGATTCTTGTCTTTTGTGAGCGTGCCTCGTATCAAAGTTTTCTTGGTTTACCTTCATCTGTTCCTTACCGAAAGTTAGGAGAACCAGTTACACAAGGCTTTGAACTATGTAAGTGAATTTCCTATTGGTATGAAACTACAACGTCAGCCATAAAGGATGCAACGAAACATGAATTGGTGTCTTTAGAGTCATGCGCAACAATGATAACTTTTTTTATTTTATTTTAGAAAGTTTATAGACTCCTGTATTTTCAAATTTTCCTTAAAGAGTAAGAAAGTGAACACTTTTTAAGCATTATTTTTTTACGACTAGTATTGCATTTCACTGCAGTCCTTAGTGTAGGTTGACTTGACCTTTAGAAGATGTCATAGGTATATATTCGAAAAAGTTAAATGATAAGACATAAATTTTTACGATTACCATCGCACTGTATCCTTAGGAGTTTTTTCAGAATTTCCGAGGGGTCATAACATAATATGTTAGACTCTATTTCTGAAGGTAGAAATTACTTTTAATACTTTTCTAATAATGTGAATGTTACACAAATGATTGGAACATTTAGACATTAGATACACAAAGGAATCTGAATACAGTATTGAATTACTAATAATTATATGCATTTGCATCGTTATATACAACGTAAATTTTGTACAAAACGTGTTTAATTTCTATCTTGAAAAATTTAATGTTTTTTTTTCAAGCACGAAGTTTTATTCGAATAACTAATATATAATGAGAAGAGTCTTTCTGTAAGCGGATTCTGTTCTTGTTTCAGTCATTACTAGCAATACGTTTACTGGCCTTGACAACGAGATGTCAAAATTTGCAAATGATGCCACTATTGCTGCTATTATTAATTTTCCTAATTATCAGTAATCTACAGTGATTAGTAAATGTTATATTCAATCAAGTATGAGGTTGAACTTTAGCATAACAAGACCTTTGTTGATCAGATTATTACACCTTGCTTTAATTCCTTGGTAAAGTCTACTTGATTATCATAATATTTTTCATAATTTTAGTGTTGCCTGCGACTACAGGATTCCCTTTGCGCAACACTTTAAAATATAAAGGTCTGATCTATTCTAAACATGAATGTTATTAGTGAGAGTTTATATACCTAGAGATATGGTAGTATTAATACTGCATAACAAAGGTCTCCCATTCCCACGTTGTTGGAATCTGTTCACCTCTGTAGATGGCATCAGGATGAAGGTTTATTTTTCCTGTTAATAGTTGTCCTGACTAGTCCAATGAAAAAACATTTGCATCTCGGCAGTTTTGGAAAAGCTTTACCCCAATAAGGAAGTTCCGTCATCACCTTCACTGTCGGCGTCTCTAGAATATTCCTTATATGTTCCCAATACATCCATACTCA
>NC_089748.1:59284592-59317092 GCF_040412425.1 Macrobrachium rosenbergii
TGATTCAAGTGTTTAATGTTCGAGTAATACACGTGATAGACGCTGGAGTTTCTTTGAAGTCTCGTAACCTTGATAGACGTTCAAGTTTCATTTCAAATCCTACTCTCTGAAAAAAAAAAAAAACAGGAGTAGGTTTCTGTGTCAGTTCAAACATTACCAGGGCACAAAACGAGATTTGTGTTTTACTTTTTATTAGCAACAGTTTGTCAGAAAGTCGCGTGGACTTTTAAATCTGGATCCAGTTGCTTATCCGGACACGTAACAGATGAATGTTTCCATTTTGTGATAAGGTCCCACAGGTCTGATTAGATAGAAGATGTGAATTTCAGTTTCTTTTCAGTTTCTTAAAGTTGACTAGAAATCAGTGGATCTTTCCAGTTATGTATTGAAAAATGTGAATAACTCTGATTCGAGCATCTTCGTCAATCAGACAAGTGCGTAATTATACGAGAGCGGCCACTTATCGTTGAACTTAGATATGTCTAATAGGGGAATAACTAAACATTTCAGCTGTATTTTCATTTCTCCATATTATTACCAGGAATTTGACCTTTGCCATCACACTTATCTTTTCAGCTTCATGTCATTAATCTCTAAGAACGCAAACTTCGTTATCACTTGACTTTCGAAACTCTGAGCAAAGAGACAGGACTGGAATACTTAACGATTCAAAGGAAGTTATATAAATAAAATGAAAAAGAGAAACAAGATTATTTTTCCCCTCACGAGGCCTGCAGTCCTGACAGCTTAACATAACTGCCTGATGGAAGCCAGATCTCAAGAATGGCAAGGGTAAAAGAAGGAATGTTATGAGATTCAGGGAAAAGAAAATGCCAAAAAGAAGTGAAGGAATGTACTTTATATCCAAGTGAATGCGAGACTGTGGTAGTCCAATGAGCGTATAACGAACGCACGAGAATGTAAGAGTGACTAGTTAAGGATAAGGTTGATGAAAACAGCACTAAAAATAATTGTGATGACGTTAATGATGATGATGACCAGGAGGAACAGGAGGAGAAAATGGAGAAAGCAGTTGCTAAGCCTTGCATTTTTTTTCTTAATAAATTCGTGGAGTTTGCAGTTTCAGACGTTTTCGTTTGAGACAAAGAAATTCAGCAACAGCATTATGCTTTTATCTTATCTTAAAATGTTACCCCGTATGCCTTGATCCAGTTTCCTTGCTACCTCGTAGGAGGGTAGCGAAGTCAGTGCACCCCTCACGGCGCACTGTAAGCATTACTCAAGATTATCTGTTGTGTCCCTTCGACCCTTAGCTGCAGCCTATTTCATTCCTTTTACTATGCCTCTGTTAATATTCTCTTCCTTTTCCTTCTATCTTACCTTCCACCTTCCCTTAACAATTGTATCAATATTATTTTCAGCGTTAAATGACCTCATAGGTCCCAGCGCTAGGTCTGTGGCCTAAATTTTATGTTTCAATTCCAATATCATTGCCAAGCAAGCTATTGAATTTCAGCATTCTTGTTTTTGTTAATCTTGGTTTATGCCATAACTGTTTCTTGTTTTTGATTCAAGCTGGTATTGTAACTTATCTGTCCATTTTCGTATATATGTTACACCCAATCTGTGAAATTGCCCATTTCATGAAGTGGGCTAACCACTTGCCCATTTCATGAAGTGAGCAAACCACTTGCCCAGTTCATGAAATGGGCAAGTGGTTAGCCCACTTCATGAAATGGGCAGTTTCATGCATGAATCTTAAAATTTGTTCCAAACTAGTTGTTAAACCAGAAAAAGTTGTTTTAAAGTCTTTTATTAAGTGTTGTAATACAAACACTTTTAACATAATATATGATGGCATTTTCAAAGTATCTTGTATAACCCCTTCAAGCTTTAGTCATGGAAGAACAAATAGCAAGTTGTGCTGCCTTGTGGTCTACTGAATATGAGAAGACTGTAATTGCCGTTTTGAAGAGAGGAAAGACTGGACAGACGCTTAAAAGAGAATACTACCACATCTTGCAAACTTTTCAGATTGCCTCCTTTGGTGAAATAGAAACAGTTAAAAAGAAGAATGGAAAATATATGGCAACTAAAGAATCAGTCACAGGAATTATCCAACAAGCCCACATTAACACCGGCCATGGTGTGTGAACAATATGGAAATATTCCAAGATCAATTGTGTCACTATATATCGTGCATTGTGAGCGCTGTGTTGAAAAGCGTCGCAGAAAAGAAACGGCAGCAGGAGTTGTAGTCAGACCACTGTCCGTAAGAGATCTCAATGAAAGAGGACAAGTAGATCTGGTCGACATGCAGACTATGAAGGATGGAAGTTATCGCTTTATTCTGCACTATATGGAGTATCTAACGAAGTTTCATGTGATTCGTCCCCTGAAATGAAAGACAGCAGCTGAGGTTGCCAATGAACTTCTTTTCATCTTCTTGGATATAGGTGCACCACACATCCTTCAGTCTGACAATGGACGTGAATTTACAGCTGAAGTGATCTAAGAACTTGCCTCACTATGGCCTGAACTCATGTTAGTAAATGGGCGTCCTCGGCATCCCCAGAGTCAGGGATCTATTGAAAGAGGTAATGGGGATATGAAACTCAAGCTCATGGAATGGATAAGAGACAATAATTGTGCTAAATGGAGTTATGGTGTCCGTTTTGTTCAGTGGGCCATGAACAGTTCATATCATGAGGCAATCAAGATGACTTCCTATCAAGCGCTCACTGGCAACAAGCCAAGATGTGGTCTTAAGTCAAATTTACCAGATGCATTCATCAGCAAAATATTGTCTGGTATTGAAGAAGAACAACTTGAAAGGCTTATAGAAGTTCCACTTACTGGAGATTCAGCTCGGGATGACCTAATATCAGTAGACCCTGAATGTGAACGTGAACCACATCCAGTTGCAGACTCTCAGCAGCAACCTGCTATGGAACAAGAAAATATCTCAACCGAAGTACTGCATCCAGCAAAACAGGCAAGAAAGGAAGCTGAGTATGGTCTTCAAAAGCAAGCTCAACGAATGTTAGCACGCAGCACTAGATCAATGCGAGCAGTTGATGTTGGAGACAATGTGTCTGTACCGGTGTCTCAATTTGACCGTAGTAAAGGAGACCCCCCTAACATAGTAGGTGTTGTATTAGCAGTTGAAGACAGTGGTTATGTGATTGGCACAAAAAGTGGAATTATCAATGGTAAACTTGCCAGAAATCAATTCGACTTTGTTCAGTACAAAGGACTTTTGCCTGAAAATATCCTCAAACAACAGTTAAGTATTCGCGAACTAGTTCGAGCAGGAAGTGTGTGTGGTGGCCAAGGATACCAGAGATGTCTTTGCAGGAGCAATTGCTTGTCAAAGCGGCGTTCTTGTTTGAAAGCTAGCCTTCGATGCAACAGTGCTTGCCACAGCCACAAATCATGTGACAATAATGACAAATAATTACTGTAAATTTGTTCGATATGTATGACCATTGCTTACATAGACGTGAAATTTGTCTATATTTTTAATGATTAAAACAGCTGTTTACAAAAATTGTATTTTATTTTATTAAAAGTTTTTTTTCAACTTACAATAATTTGTACTAGTTTTCCTTATTTTGACCCCAATACTAAGAAAAAAAATATATAACCAGTTTGTGTATGTCCGTATTTATTGCTGTTCAGTTTTAGTAATATTTCTTTCACTAAGTTGTGTTTAAAGTAACTTGTTTCATTAAGTAAAGTCCTTTCGTGTTGGTTAGTTTTTCCGCCTTCCTGCACTAATACTTTAATGGTCGTTATTTATAACGATCGTTTATTTGAATTTCTCTGAATAATATTGTATGACATTGAAGTGCAGAAAGATTTGATCTTGGAGCAGCAGCGCGAGGTTCATATATATAAAAAGATATATTTTCATGCATCATGGCTGCCCATTTCATGAAATGGGTAAGGGTTCATTTGCCCATTTCATGAAGTGGGCTAACCACTTGCCCATTTCATGAACTGGGCAAGTGGTTTGCTCACTTCATGAAATGGGCAAGTGGTTAGCCCACTTCATGAAATGGGCAATTTCACAGATTGGGTGTAACATATACACACACATTCACACACAAATATATATATATATATATATATATATATATATATATATATATATATATATATATATATATATATATATATATATATATATATATACACTGCCAAGACCCATATTTGTATTTACTCATATGATATGCGTTAATCATATAAGTTTAAGAATCCTTGTTTATGTACGCTACCACCCTTCCTTTCCTTCTCTCGAGACTCCTTGCTTCTTCTCGTTTTCTGTTTACTTCCTTGGCTCCGTGACTGGTCTTCTTCGCTTTCAGACTGCGGGACCTTTAACTTCTCTCGAACTGCTCCTTGGTGGTACCTTTATTTTGTTCTACATACGTAAAGAGTGTTTGTGAAGTATTTGCAATTGTGATGTATTCGTAAGTTAAGGATTCTATTTTATTTATGTAAGAGTTGTGCTGTGTTTGATTAGTGGGAACAGGTGTTATTTGTGTAATTATAAGTCCTGATTATTTCCTCATATTTCATTTACGTTCCTTATTGTTCTGGTTTAATATTTCTAAGTGTCGGTGTGTGTTTGTGTAATGACTCCTCACCTACTCCTAGACTATAACTCACAGGAGATCGTTACATTTTGGGGGCCTGACCGGGATAACAAGTTACTATTTTCGGTAATTATTCATTTGTACTCGGAAAGCGTTTATCATGTTAACTTCACACACACGTCTGTATGTAGAATAAAATTGCTTTTTCGGTATTCAAATATCAGGATAAGGTTTTTTGTAATTAGTGTTGATCATTCTTAGTTAACAAAATTTATTTACCATTGTTAACCACTGCCACAGTTTTCGGTTAAAGCGTAAGTGAGGGTTGCTTCCCTTGAGTGTTAGTCTGATTGCCAGTCTCTCCGGTAGAATAAGTTCTCCGTCATTTATGCCGTGTTGGCGTCTTAGCAATAATTTGCTCCCCGATAGTACTGACGAGTTTAGAGTTATAAGGGCACTTCGTGTAGTTCCTTGCTCCGTGTTTGATTGTTATAAGGGAAACTGTCAAGCTATCTTTATTGTAGCGACCTAAACCAAGTCACTATCGTTAAAGTAATTGTTATGTCTTGACTAGCGGTTTGATCCCGTACAAACTTATTGGTCTTCACAAGACAATGCTTTCGAAGCGTCTGAAGTTAGTTCTTACGAGCGATTTCGTCTTTAATGCTTCATTCATACTCATGCTTGCATATGCATATCTTTAATAAACGTACGTATCTTAAGTGTATTTTTTGTCAGAAGAACAGTTCTTCATTTTCGATGTTGCCCATTAGTCTTAGCGATTTTCAGTGTCATTACCAATGTTTTTACTGATTCGACTTCGACGACGAGCTCTGTTCAGTTTTCTTGACTATTCATAAAGAATGCTTGTGGTATAAACTGGCAGTATTTCATACTTTTGCATTTTGATAAATTACTCCTGAAGTCCTGATATTTTGTACCGGTAGAGTAATAATCTCCAAAATGCCTTTTGATGTATCTGGATTTATAGCAGACCCTGCTGGTAAACTTTTTCTGCTTTCTCAAGCGAAGAAGGTGGACTTGCTGTCTCTTGCTAGTCAGCTTAATATTGAAGTGAGCCACACAGCGCTCAAAGGTCAAATTCTAGACTCCATTCTGGATTACTATATAGATGAGGATGTTTTTTACTGAAGAACAGGTAGTTAATTTGAGGTCAAAGCAAAGTAAAGTAGATAAAGAACTAGAGCTAGCTAGAATACAGTTAAGACTAAGAGAAGTTAGCAAAGAACAAGAAGATTATCTTTCACGAAAGAGGTTAGAGGAAAAACAGAAGCTTTTGGACTTGGAATTAGAATATAAGGTTAGAGAGGCTGAGCTAAATAAGAAGTTAGAGGAGGAAAAGGCTAAAATAGCTATAGAAAAGCATCGTCAGGAGTTGGGTATTTCTAGTTCTCAGCCCATTCAGTTTGACTTGTCCAGAGCAAGAAAGCTTGTACCCTTTTTGATGAGAAAGACGTTGAAAGTTTTTTTCATTGCTTTTGAAGATATTGCTGCTAATCTAGAATGGCCTGCGGATCAGTGGTTATGGTTAATTAAACCTCAGTTACGTGGTAAAGCAATTCAAGTTGTATCTAATTTAATAGGTGAAAGTTACAATGTTATAAAGCAGAACATTCTAGATGCTTATGCTATCACCAGCGAGGGTTATAGACAATTGTTTCGGAATGCTACTAAGACTGCTTCTCAAACATTTACAGAATTTGCTAGTCAGAAGCTTAGATTATTCAAGAAATGGCTTGCAAGTGAACATGTCACTACTTTCAAGGAATTAGTTAACCTAGTAGTCTTGGAAGAATTCCATCGGAGATTACCACCACCTATTTCGATGTATATAGCTGAGAGAGAGGTCAAAGATCTAATGAAAGCTGGAAATCTTGCTGATAACTATAATTTAATTCATAAGAATAGGCCTAAAATTCCTGATAAGTCTAAAGATACTGATGGTGCAACTGGTATTAACTCTTGTGCTTATTGTAAGCAGCCTGGCCACACTATAAAGAATTGTACTAAACCAGGGTGCAAAGTAGCTAATCAATCTAGTAAATTATCATCACAGCCAACGTTTAAGAAAACTGGTTTGCATTGTGCTGTTGATCAGCTGGATTATTTCAAAGAATTTATTTGCCATGGTCTTCTCAATTCAAAGGAAGTATCTATCCTAAGAGATACAGGAGCTGCTCAGTCCATAATACATAAGAATCTTGTTCCTGATCTTAAATTCACTGATGAACATGTAGTTGTTTCAGACTTTTCAAGTAGTAAAGTATTGCCTCTTGCTGAAGTAAATCTTGATTGCCCTTACGTTAATGAAACTGTTAAAGTTGCTGTCACTGATAATGAATTTCCTGTTGATGTAGATCTTGTCCTTGGTAATGATTTAGCAGGCAGTAAAGTAATGTGCAATTTGATCATTTGTAACCCTGAAAGTAAATGTAATAAACTAGAAGCACAAAGTCCTGATCATGCTGATTCAATCTGTGTAGTAACTCGATCAAAGAAATCTACTGATGAGCAACCTAAGAATGTACCTAGTGTTTCTGTTAACCATTCGAATTTACCAGATCTGCTAAACCTTTCTAAAGATAATTTTGTTAAATTGCAGCAGGAAGATGGTAGTTTGAGTAGTTTATTTGAGAAGGCTGTGCAGAAATCAGATATTGACAAAGTTCCTTGTTACTATATTGAGAATGGAATTCTGATGCGCTTGTTTCGTCCTTCTAAATTGTCAGCGAAAGAATCATGGGCAGACTGTGAGCAGGTTATAGTTCCATCTTCACTCAGAAGTAAGATTCTTGAAATTGCTCACTGTGCTGATTCTCATTTAGGGGTAAGTAAAACGTACCAGAGATTATCTTGTAATTTCTATTGGCCAAGAATGAAAAATGATGTAAAAGCTTTGTACAGTGTTGTCATATCTGCCAGATAGCTGAAAGCCCAACGAGGTGATACCACCTGCACCATTAAAAACTATTGCTATTCCACATGAACCATTCAGTAAGGTTGTAATAGACTGTGTGGGACCTTTGCCCAAAACCCGTAAAGGTAATCAGTATTTGTTGACTGTAATGTGTCCAACCACAAGATTTCCAATTGCCATTCCTTTACCTAATATATCTGCCAAAAAGATCATAGAAAGTCTTATTAAAATATTTACTGTTTTAGGTTTTCCTAAAGAATTACAGTGTGATAGAGGAACAAATTTCAAAAGTGATGTTTTTCAATCTGTCTTGAAAGAACTAAATATTAAACAGTCATTTTCTTCAGCTTATCATCCACAGTCTCAGGGTGTGTTGGAAAGGGCACACCAAACGATGAAAAGTCTTCTTGGAAAATATGCCTTGGAGTCTGCCAAGGATTGGGATGAAAATCTGGATCTCTTGATGTTCGTGATACGCAGTGTCCCAAATGAGTCAATTGGAGTTTCTCCCTTTGAAATGCTTTTCGGTAGAAAGGCTAGAGATGTGCTAAGAGTTGTTAAAGAAAATTTAATTGGTGAGGTTGAAGTAGTCACTCCTGTTACAGTTACCAAGTACTTGCAAAACATGAAAGACAAATTTGACAAAATTCATAAATTTGCCTATGATAATCTGAAAGTCTCACAAGAGAAAATGGAAGTAAATTATAACAAAAAAGCTAAAGTGCGAAAGTTTACAGTTGGTGACAATGTTTTAGTATACTTTCCAATTCCAGGATCTCCAATAAAACATAAGTTCTCAGGACCATATAAGGTAACAAAAGTTATTAATAAACTTAATTATGTTGTCTCTACCCTGACAGGAAGAAGTCTACCCAGCTAGTTCATGTCAACCTAATTAAACCTTACCATAAGATTTCCCCAGTGTTAGTTAATGACAGTGTGCCTCCCTGTGAAGTAAGTGTGCAACCTTGTGGTGGGAGTACCAAAGACTACGATGAGACGGATATGCACTTAGACCTGAATACTTCATGGACAGATTGTTCCAACTCTGACATTCTTGCATCCTTAGATAAGTATTTTGAACACTTAACTAGTGAGCAGAGAACACAATTAGAGTGTCTGTTACTCAAATATGAAAGTGTATGTTCAGATACTCCTGGTAATTGTAATATTATTTTGCATGACATAAAGCTTTTCCTAATACAAGTCCTATTCGTCAGCCATATTACCGTATCGTAGGTGAAAAACTGCAGCTGATGAAAAGAGAGGTTGAATATTTATTAAATAATGGATTAGCTTCCCCTAGTTGCTCACCTTGGGCTTCGCCTTGCATATTAGTTGCCAAACCCAATGGGAAAGTGAGGATGTGCACAGATTATAGAAGAGTAAATAGTGTTACACAGAAGGACTCTTACCCTCTTCCTAGAATACTGGATATCTTGGACAATATAGTACAACGTTCTTCCATTTGGCATGTGTAATGCCCCTGCGACCTTCCAGCGTGTGATGAATGAGTTGATCAGAGATCTTGAAGATGTATATGCCTACCTGGATGACTTGGTTGTTGCAACAAGCAGCTGGGATAAGCATTTTGAAACACTGCAAGCATTGTTCCACAAACTTCACGCAAACAATTTGACTATTAATCTTTCCAAATCCTGTTTTGGCAATGCCAAAGTTAGCTATTTAGGTCATGTAATTGGTAGTGGTTCTGTCATACCTAAAGATAGTAACATTAAGGCAGTCTTAGAGTATCCAGTTCCATCTAACCGTAAGCAAGTACAGACTTTCCTCGGAATGTCTGCTTATTATAGTAGATTTTGTAAAAATTTTGCTCTTGTTGCAAAACCTCTCTATGAGCTCACATCAGCTAAAGCAAAATTTATTTGGTCACCAGAATGCCAAGACTCTTTCAATCAGTTAAAAACTATGTTAACCTCCCATCCAATCTTGAAATGCCCAGATGTGTACAAGCCTTTTTATCTACAGGTTGATGCTTGCAACACAGGTATTGGTGCTGTGCTTCTGCAGTCCAGTGATGAAGAGCCGTCTGATGGATCCCCATTGCTTCCTGTTTCATACTTTTCCAGGAAGTTCTCTGCCACTCAGCAGCGCTGGTCTACTGTAGAACAAGAGCTGTATGGTGTAGTAGCTGCACTTCTACATTTCAGTGTGTATCTGCGCGGAAATACTCCTGTGACAGTCTTATCAGATCACTTGCCACTGTCCTTCCTTGAAAGAGCAAAGCTCCATAACAAGAAACTGCTCCGGTGGTCTTTCATTATCCAGGAATTCAATGTGAAAGTAAAGCATATTCCTGGAGCAGAAAACAAAGTAGCAGATGCCTTGTCTCGCATTTAGGCATCTTCAAGCGTCCTCGCCATCCCCATATGGATGATCATCGTGACACTTCTCAGCCGCCTTTTAGCCCCGGGGAGCTGCCAAGACCCATATTTGTATTTACTCATATGATATGCGTTAATCATATAAGTTTAAGAATCCTTGTTTATGTACGCTACCACCCTTCCTTTCCTTCTCTCGAGACTCCTTGCTTCTTCTCGTTTTCTGTTTACTTCCTTGGCTCCGTGACTGGTCTTCTTCGCTTTCAGACTGCGGGACCTTTAACTTCTCTCGAACTGCTCCTTGGTGGTACCTTTATTTTGTTCTACATACGTAAAGAGTGTTTGTGAAGTATTTGCAATTGTGATGTATTCGTAAGTTAAGGATTCTATTTTATTTATGTAAGAGTTGTGCTGTGTTTGATTAGTGGGAACAGGTGTTATTTGTGTAATTATAAGTCCTGATTATTTCCTCATATTTCATTTACGTTCCTTATTGTTCTGGTTTAATATTTCTAAGTGTCGGTGTGTGTTTGTGTAATGACTCCTCACCTACTCCTAGACTATAACTCACAGGAGATCGTTACAACACACACACACACACACACACACACACACACACACACATATATATATATATATATATATATATATATATATATATATATATATATATATATATATATATATATATTTATATATTTATATATGACTATTTATCACATCACCGTGATTCATATACAATCAGAAAGCTACAAACGTCCTTTAATATCCAATTCAACATATATGTCCCCTTCGGTAACATATATGAAAATATATTACTTCCGAGGTAGAGTGAATTGGATATTAAAGGACGTTTGTAGCTTTCTGATTATATTTATATATATATATGCTTAGGTTTTTAATGCAGTCAAATAGTAACTGAAGTTATCACTAAGGTTACGGAAAATTTCTGTAAAGAATACTCAACTATCTGTTGTTTCTGTGTGCAGGTTCATGTTTAACATGTTTGTGGGACATGCGAGACTAGGAAGTTTAGAAACAGTACATTTCAGCTTCTCAGCTGAAATCATTTGTATGCTATGCCTTGGATAATCTATGATTCCTGGAACTCATTATACCTCAAGGATCTGCAAGGATTCCTTAACTCTCCTAATTAGGGTTTTATTCCATCAATTCTTCCAGTCATTTCAGAAGGTACTAATCATCCCATTAGTAGAGCTTTTCCAGTTGTAAACAACTTCAAACGAATAGTAGCACTCACTTCCCGGAAAGCCTGACAAATACGGACCCCTTAGAATTGTTAAGCAAACATTTCGTGAAAGAGAGAGAGAGAGAGAGAGAGAGAGAGAGAGAGAGAGAGAGAGAGAGAGAGAGAGAGAGAGAGAGAGAGAGAGAGAGACTTCTGCCTGTATGACAGGGAAATTATATATTGGACTGTAAAGTATATTTTTTTTCTTATGGCAGTTACTACTAATCCTATAGGTATTTGAATTATAATTTCCCTTTGAACACTTTATTTATATTTTAATCATAATGTTACGATATTTATCCCTTTAATTTCTTACTTTCGTAAAATACTCATTTTTACTCTTCACTTCATTGCCTAAAGAAATATCTTCCTCTCAAGATCCTTGTGAGCTTTCCAGTTTCTTTGCATGTTTTATCTTCTTTCAAAGTAATTAATATTTCATAAAAGTCGTCCTGTGCTAATTCATCTTCATTACCATCAATTCAGCGAAGATACTCGTCCACCTTTCGGAAGATATACTTCTTTTTCTCATCTCGAACTTTCAGGTCTTTTGGACAAGAATTTCTCATCTCGAACTTTCGGGTCTTTTGGACAAGAAACGGAAAGTTCATTTCTCTTAACAAACCTCATTTTGCTTGAAAACATCTGCGATTTTTACCCCAAGATTTATATGGTTACCGTTTCAAGTTCTAAGACCACTCTAGATAAATTTGTCAGTTTAATCAGTCCTTGAGCTAAGCTTTTAAAACTTAGGAGAGAATGGAGCGGAAAAAAGATAACCATAATGTATAAGTTTCACGCACCTTAGTAAAAACTACATTTAATAACGGTTATGTTGCTTCGTTTCTTGTGTGTGTGTGTTTTCGAAACAAGGCAAGGTTCCCTTGAATCCCGAGACCGATGGGAAACCACGTTACATTTCCCTAACCTACCGTTAAGTTGATTAGATTGTAGATTTAGATTTTTTGAATTAAAATAAGCTGGGGCAGACAAGCTTAACAAGTTGGAACGTAGAACCAGTGCCGTGGGAATCAGCACGAGCCAAGGTTTATTTCCCCACTGCAAGAAAATCCACTTCTACCCCCAACAATAACATCAAACAGGCATCAAGATGGAACTAACTATACAGTAGTGCCAAATTTTATTACCATAGACATGATTTACCAGGAGAATTATTAACAGTGTTATTTGACTAGTCCGAAGAAGCCACAGGCTGTTCGACAATGCCCTTGCCTTGCAAATATAGTTGACTGCCACTGCAAAAGCCGTAGATGATTCTCATGACAAGCAAGGAAACACGGGTTTATATATCATCTACAAAGAGACAATTCAAGCAATATTTACAACAGCCTCTTTGCACTAACACAGAGGCAGGCAAATTACTCTAAAATGGATATCTAGTTATACTAAAAATCGAAAAAACAACAAAGATTCACACCAGTTTTAAACAAAGGCTTGCAATGCAGGTCAAAAAAGTTTGCCAAAAATTTTAAAAATTTAAATGATCTTATGAAAATAAATTTCTTTTAGAAATGCCCTATTGGTAAAAAGTAAAAAAAAAAAAATTTAGAGTCGATGTAGAAAACTGAGATGCAAAAGATATTATCTTATACCTATACGGAATGTTAATATTAAAATTTATAAAATGTTATATATATATATATATATATATATATATATATATATATATATATATATATATATATATATATATATATATATATATATATATATATATATATATATATATATAGAGAGAGAGAGAGAGAGAGAGAGAGAGAGAGAGAGAGAGAGAGAAATATATAAACTTAATTTTTAAGTGTATTAGACTGTTTCTGTTGTGGCTTTGTTCTCACAGAGCTGGTGTAGAGTCAAGCAGTTAAAGACTAACTATTGAAATGACTAATGGGCTTTATTTCAAAGGCCACTCCCTGTATACATACATACACACACACACACAGAGAGAGAGAGAGAGAGAGAGAGAGGGCTGCTTTCTTTGAATCTCAGGAAGAATCCAACAGGCACCCAGTTCTTATGTTCTTTTTCGTACCTTCATTTTCCGCAAAAGAGAATTGAATTGTTATTGTCGTTCGCACCACTCGGCAGCTTCCCACTACCTGTATGAGCAAGTGATCAAAAATTTAAAACATGTTGAGAGAGAGAGAGAGAGAGAGAGAGAGAGAGAGAGGCGTAACCATCATGTGACTCCTATTGCTACTAGAAAGAATAAGGTGTGAGAGCACTGGATGCACATTTGCAAGGTCCTTGGTTTGATATCTTATCGTCATCCATATTTACCAAATGACCCAACTAGCTCAAAACACTGACATATCTCTTGCCTACTTGAATATTTTACCGTTCCTTCTACGTATTTCTTTTTGTTCTGACCTCAGAAATGATTGTGAAGTGTTTTAACTGCAGTTCAGTGCATATATCAACCTCTGTTATACTGCAGAGTTTCACAAGATCATATGGAAATACTATATAATATGACCATCTTATAGACGATGTATATAGCTGTACACTCTATACTAATACTGTTAAGATAATTTATAGCATAACTTTTCAATTACTGGACAAACGAAAGCGTTTGGTATGTTACCCGAATGTTATTTTTGTAGTATTACTCACCATGATGGGGTTTCCTCTAATCTTACGTTATTCATTTGTTTTGCTGTCATATAGCCTACAGTATTCTTATTATGGCAAATAAATAATTCAGTATTATTCATGGAAGGCTGACACATTTTGCTGTATGCAACGTAAACACCAGAATTTTGGGGAAATGGCGAAATACACATATTGTGTGTACAATCTTCATTTCAAGTCCAACGTTTATTCCTTTGAGATTTCAAGGTCCTGCCTTAGCAGAAGGTCAGCGACCATCTCTCACACGTAAGTATTGTTTAATCCGTCAAGACGCTCCTCGGTCTCCCTGCGCCCACCAGGGGCGGGGGTTGGGGTGGAGGGAGGAAGTTGTATATATGATAATGTCACTGATTCTCGTATCTGTCCTCCTTTGTCTCAAAGGGTCCTGTACTCGAATATTGTAACAAATGGACTTTGAAACATCCACGGTGAAACCCCAGGTTCCCCCTGACCATTTGCTGTGTTCTCATCATCATCTCTCTCTCTCTCTCTCTCTCTCTCTCTCTCTCTCTCTCTCTCTCTCTCTCTCTCTCAGAGATTAGGGACACGGATATGACAGATGTTAGCATTTTGTATGTAAGTCCGTCCTTAAAACATAAATGTTGGGTTTCAGAAATGTATTGGTCTAAGTAGGTCCTGCGTGTGAGTTAGTGCTTGTGTTTGCAAACTGAATAGAATTCATATGTTGTTTATTTTCTTATAAAATGATTTTTCAAAGTTAAAGAGTACCAGAGGTGTCTATGGAGTAAATATGTAACTTTTCTGCATTCAGATGCACTGAAGGTCCATATAGCAAATATGGGTCTTCTCTTTGTTGTGCTGATGTATTTGAAAATGTTTTTTTCGAAATGCTTGGTACTGACATCTAATTTCTTTTGTCTTATTATCAACAAAAACTAAAAGTAGTAAGATAAAGTAGCACTGAAATTAATAGTTTCAATGATAAATTTAGGTTTATGTTCTTGACCTATTTGTCCTTGGTAAGGTAACCTGATTTTTATATACGAACGAAGCTGTCAAAGTATACCCCAGCGTATTGTGCCTCCCTTGATACGCTCTAATTACGTTTTCATCAAAACCGTGAGCATGCAAATAAAGGAGGAATAATGTTAATTAAATTTATGACGCGTCCAAACTCTCAGCAAAAAAAAAATCATTGCCCAAAAGTTGCGATGTGACGTTGTGCAATGCGCTCTCTTCCTTTCTTCAGTGACGTGGATGACAGTGTTAGATGTCTCCCATTTCTCATAGTAGATCACTTTTCAAGAAACATCACTGAATACTGCTGATAAGATTCTAACTGGGCTAATGCATGATGTTCCTGATACAAAAAAAAACCAAAATACCAGCTTCACATAAATTTGTACTATATAATTTTCCTCTATTTCTCGTCATTCCGATGCGTTCGAAGATTTCTAGCTTGCACCTCGAACGTCATTCGAATGCTGTTTTATGAGAGAGAGAGAGAGAGAGAGAGAGAGAGAGAGAGAGAGAGAGAGAGAGAGAGAGAGAGAGAGAGAGAGCAACTTACGACTAATGAATAAGTGAATGTATAAGATAAACAGGAGGATGAAAAGGATGTGTTGCAAGTTTCTAGAAAAGCACTTTGTTTATGTAGTGCTTTTCTTAGTCTCTTATTTGTCATACTTTGAAATGTTAGGCCGTTCTGCTTTTACCATTCTATTTTTAGTATATAGGTGTATATACATACATACATATATATATATATATATATATATATATATATATATATATATATATATATATATATATATATATATATATATATATATATATATATATATATATATATATATATATATATATATATACATTCACACACACACACTTGTACAGTATATACTCGTATATATGGTGCATGTGTGTCAGTAGGTGCGGTTTTGTGTGTATGTTTTAATGTTTGTGAGGGCGTGGGTGTGGATATGTTTTCTTATTCATTTAATGCCATCATACTTACCAGTGAAAGTCTTCCGCCACATATTTAACGCTCTTAGACAAATTTCCTGCGAGGTTATAGCCATATCCTCTGGGAAATCTTTAGCTTTGAAGAGAGAAGTTATTAAAACCGGGCGATACCAGGACCCTGGGATATCCTGGGCTATGTAAGAAGGTCGTATCTAGTCTAGCGTCTAGTAAGGAAAACATTATTGTTGAAAGGAAATAAAAAAAGTGAATTCATCATTCAATGTTTCTGTTGAAGGGAAATCGATAGAATTAACTGATTATTGCAATAGATTTTAGGTCAAATATTAGCCAGTAGATTGATTTATGCATTACTAAATCGATTTAGTATTTCATACAGTACAGAACAATGAATGAAATCGTAAAATTGTTATCTGCGAAATTTTCTTTGGGATTTTTATTCAGTTTCATATCATTTATGATTTTTTTTACATGAACCATCCCTCTTTGTTTCATTACCCCAATTTCCTCAAAAATGAGATGATGAATTTCAAGTAATTTTTCCTAATTGTTTCCAATTCTTTTCTCTACAGTAGTTACCAAACTACTATTACCATAATTTTTTTTTTTTCAGAGAGAGAGAGAGAACAAGGGTTATCCATCAAGCATATTCTTCAATTATTTTACTAAAATTTTTAACGTTACATTTTCTTATTTTCTATGGTGCCAAACGTAGTTTCATGATATTATGGCTTCTAGAAAACTAAATATATAAATTTAAATTAAATACAGATGTCCCTGAAAGGGCTGAGAAAAGTTATTAAATAATGAAACAAATAAAGAAAGATAGATTTTCAACGCATAAAATTAAGAAACATATGACACCATAGAAATAATTAGATCATGGAGTATCTCTTATATATAGACCTTTTTCTCGCATCCTGTATCGTCATCTTCCCTCGTGGTTTTTTCAATTCATTTCCCCCTCCTAACTTTTCAATTATCTGCGCCAAAAGTAATTTCATACCAGGCTATTTCGGAAACGTGAATTTATTCTTTATTGTTCCATATCATCGCCTGGTAACTAACCGAGAAAATGGCGTTTGCTTTCATCATGCACTATTGATGACTTCATATTTGATTTACTTTTCGATGTAGCAAAAACAAAAAATAAACTTTATTTCAACTGGGAAAGTGCGTTTCTGAGCTACGGGGATTTTTTAAAAATCCTTTTACCTCTTATGTTATTTGCCGTTTCTATTGCGTTTCGAAAATAGCGGAGTAACGTTGTTCGCTTGCAAATTTTTCGCAGCACTGGTTCTGGTTGCTACTTAACTTAGAAAGATGAATTCCCAATCATAGAATTTATGAAAAAAAAGATAAGTATCAAATACGCCGAAGTTTCTTCACGCAATCGAGTTTTCCGTACAGCGTATAATACGGTATGAAACTCTCAGCCACGGCCCATAGAACTCTCAGCGGTGCCCTACGAACGGTCATGACTGACTTTAACCTTAAATAAAATAAAAACTACTGTGGCTAGAGGGTTGCAATTTGGTATGTGTGAAAATTGGAGGGTGGATGACCGACATAATCATTTGCAGTCCTCTAGCCTCAGTCATTTTTTTAAGATCTGAGGGAGGACAAAAAAAGTGCTGACGGACAGCCAAATAGCCATCTCAATAGTTTTCTTGTGCAGAAAACTAAAAACTTGCTCTGTAACGACAAGAGATAAGCTACATCCAGAGTCGATGAGGCTAGAGTGTGGTCCTTAATGACCGTTCTCCTTCCCTTTGTCTTTGCTGAAAGAATTAGTTCCTGGTTTTGGACGCCAACGTCGTAATTTTAATTGCGGCGTTTTCACTAGGGGCATAATTGCACGAAAGGGTTATGAAGCGAAGATAGTTCATATCCTCGTGATTAATGAAAGGGAAATGAAACGTGATTTTGTTTATATCATATTCACCAATAACAAAAATAATCATGAAAGGAAGGTTGTTGCGTCTGCTTTCTGGGAAAGGTCTCTCCTTAGCATCATGAAGGAAGCATGTTTGACCTCACGCACCTCTTACAAGGAGACGAACAACATTTTCCCAAAAATGTTATGCTACCAGATCACCAGCGTCAATACATGCCTGATAATAGCCAAACACCGAGTCAGTATGTTGAAACAAAACTTTCCCCCGACATCTTTCAGTTAATCAGCAGAAGAAAGTGTTTGTGATAAAAGCGTTCCTCAGTAAAATAATTAAAAGGTCAATTGAAAAAGCCGCTACGACTGGGAAAGACCATATACAGCATACTATCATACATCAGTGTCATTTAGAGGGTTCACATTAAGATCACCTGAATTTCAGTCACCTTTTTTAATTTCCCTTTACTTTATGCAATTTTCCGAATTTGCCTGTTTGTTATTTCCGTTTGCAAATTATTTTCCTATATTTACCTTTTAAAAATATTGTCTCTCCATATAAAGTTACACTATATAGTACGGGTTCAACGGTACACATCAATATAAAATATATGTTCGTTTTGATGTCTTATCAATTTTTTAAAGCAAAAAGAATTTCAACGTCAACCCTCGTAATTTTCAGGCAGAGCTATTTATTTTCAGTCATCTATAGTACCATAGATCCCCTTTAGTTTTCGTGAAAGAAAACTATTGTGTCGGCTTTGTCTGTTCGTCCGCACTTTTTTCTGTCCGCACTTTTTCTATCAGCCCTCAGATCTTAAAAACTACTGAGGCTAGAGGGCTGCAAATTGGTATGTTGATCATCCAGCCTCGAATGAGCAAAACACACCAAACTGCAGCCCTCTAACCTTAGTCGGTTTTATTTTATTTAAGGTTAAAGTTGTCCATAATCGTGCGTCTGGCACCGATATAGGGCAGGCCACCACCAGGCCGTGGTTAAAGTTTCATGGGCCGCGGCTCACACAACATTATATCGAGACAACCGAAAGATAGATCTATTTTCAGTGGCCTCGATTTACAGAAAACTCAACTGCGCCGAAGAAACTTCTGCGCATTTGTTACTTGTTTTCGTTTGTTTCACTTTTGCTCATTGAAATGGCAGTTTCCTAAATTCTGCGTCATTATAGCCCTCTTCGAGATCATCTTTTTGCGGTCATACTATTCCATTCCCCCTTTCCATTCCACAGCTCAATCGGCCTTAACTGTGAAAAAGGACACACGGCTTTATCTTCTTGTGAGGGGACAGGAGAGGCATTGCTCATTCATCGTCACATAAGACCGCTTTCTCTCACTTTTACTTTCTCTCTCTCTCTCTCTCTCTCTCTCTCTCTCTCTCTCTCATGTGTGATATATATATATATATATATATATATATATATATATATATATATATATATATATATATATATATATATATATATATATATATATATATATATATATATATATATATATATATATATATATATATATATGTGTGTGTGTGTGTGTGTTATGTGTGTGTATATACATACATACATATATACAGAATATATATATATATATATATATATATATATATATATATATATATATATATATATATATATATATATATATATACTATATTTATAACCGCTATGAACTGCATTTGAACCGCTTCTGCTTTTCAGTCCTTTCTAGTGATTACAGGGAATACTGTAGCTTTCAAATAATATCGAGAAGAGTTCGATCTTTCTGAATAAAGTTTAATTTTCTTACATTCAAATCCTATTAAAAATGCTCTCGCTGTGGCGTATAATCTAGTCAAAAATACCCCTTGTTCTCTCACCCATTCTTTTTATCAGATGATCTGAATTTCCTTCCCGAATTCCTTGTCATATCTACAGTAAGTTCTACTTTACAAGGTATTTTCCAATATCCAGTTAAACTGTAAATTGCCCATTTCACATATGTTTCAGTACGTTATCGCGTTAGAATCTACTGTCGATTTTCTTTTACAAAGATCTTTTAGTTGCAAGGCTATCCTATTTCGAGGGATTAGACAACAAATGGTTTAAATGTATTCCCAGCAGTACACTTGCACAACAATATATTACCGAAAGTTCGATTACATCCAGTATTTCGAATTACTCCGATATTACTTTTGTACTTGATATGCAGTGAATGTTGTATCTTCATCTCTCTCTCTCTCTCTCTCTCTCTCTCTCTCTCTCTCTCTCTCTCTCTCTCTCTCTCTCTCTCAGTTTCTTTTCTGTTCAGAGGCCTGCAGTTATTGTTCCCCATTTATTTCAGGACTTCCCTCAAATAATAATAATAATAATAATAATAATAATAATAATAATAATAATAATAATAATAATAATAATAATAATAATCAATTCCAGCTCACACTATCAGGAAATTGCTCTTATCATCACTGGCGTACTTTATCCTCATAGCAGGTGAGTGACTTTCATGATACCACTGGAATTATTTCATCGTTATATCTACATTATTCCTGTCTCGTAAACTTGGAATATGTTTGACTGAGGAAGAATGTCAGCTTTCGACCTCAGTGACAGGATAAAGAAATAAAAGTGAATTCAACACCAATTTGATAAACTTGGAAAATCTTTCCTTTTGCACAAGAATATATTAGCAGCAGTCATCCTGAGTCCTACTGAGATTGCCGTGACCCCTTTCATCTGACATGGAAGGGCAGCAGCAGAGAAGAGGCCGCATGATGATACTAGCGAGACGCGTCCATCTGGATGTTGACCAAGGGGTTATTTCGGATGACCCTCCGAGAAGCGTTAGATCTTCCTGAAGCTGACAGGCTATTTGCCCTGTCTCTTCAGACAGCCCTGGGACGCCCTTCAGCGACATATCCTACTGGTCCTTCTCAAGCCCTCCACCTCCTTGGGATTACCCCTTCATTGAAGTTTTCTCACAGAACGACCTTTCCTTCCACTCCTTGGGATCTTTTTCACGTCCTAGTCATCTTTCCTCCCTATCCTAGTCATCATCACATTTCACCTTCATCTTCTCCGATGCATTTCTTCTCCCCTGTTCACTTCCGACAGAGAAACCTTTCCTTATAAGCATAATGTTGCTTCTGTCTCTAATGTTTACCAAATCCCTTCTAAGATTAACTGGGGAGTGTCCTGGTGGTCTCACCTCCTTCTCAACGTGTCATGACACTCAGCCTTCTAAATCTTTTCTGATTTTGCTTTTGGTAAAAATTCACATTCGTTCATCTCCGTAAGAGAGAGAGAGAGAGAGAGAGAGAGAGAGAGAGAGAGAGAGAGAGAGAGAGAGAGGGGGAGGGGGGGGGGAGGATGGCTCAGGCTGGATCCTTAACAACTAACCCTCATAAACAATTTTCTCTCCTCATTCCTTTTTTCTCGTTCATCGGCGCGCATGCGCGTGCGTGCGTGCATGAGAGAGAGAGAAAGGGGGGGGGGGTGTTCGGGAATAGAATACAGAATTCATTGAAAAAAATAATGATTTCTTTTTCTCCATCTTATGTTGTCTGATCTCTTCTCACAAAAATTTCTGCTGGTATTCCCTGTCTCATTCTATTTTCGCCCTTTTCGGTTGCTCTTTATGGGTCTGCTCAACTTGGACATCAAGAGGAAGGGAATCATCATGATATCCTAACTGTGGAGCTTCAAGATCAATATTCTCCAGTTGTCCTGCATATGGCTTCCAGGTTATTTTCTGTTTCCACCCACTAAAAGGTGATTTATAAATAACGGCAATACGTGGGTAGGGTGCGTATGACTTGAAATTTTCAAGAATCGCTTTAAGTCAAGAGGGACATCAATGTTAGTTACTATATAGTATAGGATCAGCAGGAGTGTTTAATATGCTATTCAAGTCACAATCGGTAAAAATATTTCTTATTCAGTTTGCATTTAACCATAGTAATATTTTTTTTTTTTTTAGAAGAGGTTTTGTCTATTTATTTTCGGCCTGGCTTCAGTTTTTCTTCCTTTCCATATCTTTTTGTTCTTTATTTAGACTAAGACTGAATAAAATCATGCTTCGTCTCCCTCATCGGCTTTTCATAGTAAAAAGAAGGATCTGGCTTTAAAGTCCATCAAAGTTCATTGTCATGTTATAGACATTAGATCCAGCATTAAGTTTTCAATTAATGATTGGTATTAATCTTCTATAACTAAGCTGAGAACTGAGAGTTAACTAATTCAGATACACCGGCAGATGAGGATGTACAGTTGTGAGGTGGCCGGAAGTTGAAACGAGACTGAACACCCCGAGAGGATAATTAATCGGTTTCTTAAAGTTAGCATCATCTCCAGAGAGTTGACGCTATTAGGCTTAATGTTAGTTAAACTGTAGTTTGTCTGTTTAATGATCTTCACAGCAGTTCATTCACGGATTACGACCTAGACTGGTGGAAGAGTTTATATTTGTAGACAAATCACCTTGTAAAAATTTAAGCTGAATATTATACGGCTCAGAAATTAACAAATGCAGCAATATTTTACGATATTCTTAAAGATCCTATAAACAAATTTTCTTTCCGCTGATATTTAAGCGACTGACTGAGGAAAAAGCTATAACACATAAAATGAAGCAGCTTTTCATTTTTGAATTTCGGTAAATGTTTCATAAGATGAATTAATTAAATACTTCAGTCCCATTCCGTTCAACTTCTGCAGGAATTTTCACAAAGAATAATTTCCACATTTCTGTGAAAGTCCTTTGAAAATTAGTTTTCTGCAGCTCCAAAGAATTCGAAAAATAATATTCTTTCGCAATAAAAAAAAATTTAGAATTTCTGTTTGGCGGAAAATTGATGGTTAAAAACTATCAGAATAACTGTATATATATCTTGGTATTATTTCGATCTTGAAGAAGAAATAGGAATCTAATTATACTAGTAAGATGTTGGAGGCCCATTTTTAGGCAGACGTAAAATTATTCATCAGTTCTTCGATTAAGCATGGAAATTTTATTCTCTCTCTCTCTCTCTCTCTCTCTCTCTCTCTCTCTCTCTCTCTCTCTCTCTCTCTCTGTGAGTGTGACGCTGAATGTGTAATATTTGTGCTACGAAAATCTAAAGATGTTATGGAGCAGAGGGATTTCATAACTTTCCGACTTAGATGTTGTGCGATATATGATGATGAAAATACTCAGAAATTTAAATATTAATTTGAATTTGCTTTCAGTTGTTAGCATAAACCTTTTTAGTTTTCTGTAAAAGAAAACTATTGTGCCGGCTTTGTCTGTCTGTCCGCACTTTATACTGTCCGCCCACAGATCTTAAAAAATACTGAGGCTAGAGGGCTGCAAATTGGTATGTTGATCATCCACCCTCCAATCATCACACATCCCAAATTGCGGCCCCTCTAGCCTCAGTTGTTTTTATGTTTTAAGGTTAAACTCAGCCATAATCGAGCTTCTGGCAACGATATAGAATAGGCCACCACCGGGCCGTGGTTAAAGTTTCATGGGTCGCGGCTCATACAGCATTACACGGAGACCACCGAAAGATAGATCTATTTTCGGTGGCCTTGAAGATTCTTCGGCGCATTTTGTACTTGTTTTTTCTGAGTATGAATATCATTGTAAATGTATTGAGTAGGAGACCTGTTCACTCTCTCTCTCTCTTTGCTCTGATGCCATTGACTTTTAGAGATATCCGCTTGAATCCCCTATCCCATCTAAACTATTGAAGATATTCTCGAAAAGTATAAAAGTTTAAGAGAAACAAAAAATACAAATCCCAAACATCCACATCCCCAAAAGAGGAAATGAAAGAAATATGAATAATCAGCAACTGTCAATAAAATAACCAAAAGAAAATGTGTGACGTTCCTCAAACATAGAGACAAAATGTCGCATAAAATCTATGAAAAAGTTTGTCTCGCGAAGCCCGAAATGAAATAGTGAAACCAAATCCGACAAGCTGATAAAGAAAAAAAGTCAAATGTGGTTTTGGAGATTTGCGCCGCCAAGATTTATCTCGTGTTTTCTTGCTTTCTTTCGAAAAGCCTCAACTCATCCGTTACGTTACCTGATATAAAGACTTTTTCTACCAATCATTCGGTATCACTTGGAAGGTTTGTATGTCCTTACATTTATCACCTCAGCCTTTTGATGTGAGAGGCGGAGCATGAAATAGTTCATTGCAGTTCAAGTCTGTGAAGAGAGAGAGAGAGAGAGAGAGAGAGAGAGAGAGAGAGAGAGAGAGAGAGAGAGAGAGAGAGAGAATTATGAATAATGGAGTCACCTTTGGTCACTACGTCTTTGGCAACACATTTTCTTTACGAGTAATAATCGCCGGTGACGGAATATGTACATTTATTTAGTGATTGATTCTCTCTCTTCATATATAAAGTGAATCGTCTTTTAATTGAATTAATGATATATTTTGCATTCTTTAAGATTACGTATATCAAAATAGAATGACACACAGTTGCAAGTAATACACAAGATACCTAATGGGGTAAACCCGAAGTCACCCTGTAGGTGAGCGCAGCTGAGACTCACCAGGGCCGGGTAATCGAATCTTGCGAGGCTTCATGAAGAGCCTTCCTAGTCTGTGAAGGTTTGTTAACCTTCACATTTTCTGATAAGTGAAATTCATATGTTAACTTTTATTTTTCGGATTCCCGTCTCTTTTTATTTATCTTTTTTACTGATTTAATACAACCTTGATGATAGCTATGAGTTAACATCTGAAACAGTTGTCAGAAAAAGATTAGATGAAATTAGCAGCAGAGTAGCTCAAATTTTAAAAGCATTGCCCAAAAATAGTGGATGCCACATGTGCATTAGCAGGTGTATACATATGTGTTTACACACACACACACACATATATATATATATATATATATATATATATATATATATATATATATATATATATATATATATATATATATATGTGTGTGTGTGTGTGTGTGTGTAAACACATATGTATACACCTGCTAATGCACATGTGGCATCCACTATTTTTGGGCAATGCTTTTAAAATTTGAGCTACTCTGCTATAATTTCATCTATATATATATATATATATATATATATATATATATATATATATATATATATATATATATATATATACACGTGTGTATATGTATGCTATTATCTAGTTGTGCAATTATTAGCAGAGCAGCAATGATAAAACATGTATTTTTTCTTATTAATACCACTTCACCTACTAATACTGAAACTACTACTACTCAGAATAATTAAATATTACAAGAGAAAGGCGAAATGAACTCCTGTACGGCGATGTGTTTCTTTACACAAGAGAATGAGTACAAGAGTCATGTACATATATTACATGGACTGCCTATTTATCCAGTCTTTAAATAACATCAAGTCAAAGGAAAGTTGCCATTGTATTAGGATGAATAATTTACATGGAAAGATCAACTTGAGCTAAATTACTTAATTACTTTCACATAAATAGCAAATGCTGTACAAACATGCGGTGTTGAGCTGACAGCGTTAAATATATCATTAGGAATTGATTTGAAAATATAATTGTTTAACCAGATACTGAAAGAATTGTTCAGCTGTAATTCAGTACGTTCACATGATTTCGTTAACGAATTTGGTTTATAGCCCCCATAATTTAACAATTTAGCATCTAGATTTATGTCCTATGCAGGTCAGTTGGATTGGGTTAGATTATAGATTTTAGACCAAACGCCAAGCACTGGGACCTAAATTATGAGGTCATTCAGCGTTCAAACGGAAATTAAGAGTAAAGGAGGTCTGAGAGGTGCAACAGGAGAAAAACCTCGCAGTTGCACTATTGAAATAATTGTTATGAGAGGGTGGATAGCAAGATGGAAGAAAGATGATATGAATGGAGGTACAGTAAAAGGAGTAAAAGGGCACTAACCCCCTCCGGGGACGAAAGTTCATTCCCTGAGTTTAAAGCATCTACATGCCTATATCCCACGGAACCTATTGCTCTTTGACAGCTAGTACAAACAAATACATCACTTTAAAATTTTATCATATAAAAAAATAAAACGGTAACAATACAGATCGTATTGGGAATTTCTCAAATAGGCTACTGTGCAGAAATCGATATTTCTAACGATGTATTTGTGCACGCACGAAGGGCAATTATATTTGAAAATCTAAAAATACAGTATATTATTTCCGGCCTTTTACCTCTTTTCACCAAGCCCAGTGAAAATAGAATTTTTACTGTAATTTTTGTGAAGGTTTCGTCTAAATATAAAATAACTTTGAACAGAAAAATGGAGTAAAATAAAGGAGAACACAAGCATCACAGCCGTTAAAAGACCTGCCAAATTCCATAGTTCTTTGTGTGCTTTTAATATAGTTATCACATTCCATTTAAGCATCACTTGTAGCCGTAGCAGATCTGGGTCATCTTTTAAAGACGACGTAATCCGTTATCCGATTCCTCCTGCCTTCCTAGCTATTTGAATAGCAAAATTAAGTCTATTAAATACTAAAAGAAATTGCCCTTTTATAAAACAAAGAAGTATATTTAAAGGAAAATATATTCAAGATCCATTAACGAGATACATCGAGAAAGCTGTAAATGAGAACGGGAGGAAAGAAGAAGAAGCTTTCTTATCCGAGCAGAGCAAAGAACAAATGTAAAAATATGCGCATTCACAACACGCGGCATAACCCCAAAGCGCCGTAATAAGACGTTTGTTTTTGGAAGACGTTGCGATAGTGCGGGATCTTTAGGCTACATTCAATGCAATATTAACTCTGCTGGTTTAATCTCTTAAGCACCTCACCTCAGCAGCTGGATACGTTTGCAGCAACGCTTCTGTTTGCCTGTATGTGTGTGTGCGCGTGTGTGTGTGTGTGTGTCCTTGATATTACTGCTGCTCTTAAGTGAAAGAGTCTATGCTTGCACAAGGCCAGCTTAATCTAACAACAGCAATTCATCTTAGACATTAGCGGATTGTGTATTATAGATGCAAAAAAAAAAAAAAAAAAAAAACTGGTTTTGTGAAACGTTAATCTAGACAAGTATCATCCATGCCGAAGCCAAGAGAAAGAGAAGGTCCGCTCACTTCCCCCCAAATCCCCCATGTAGGCGGAGCTTTGTCTACCTCCTTACTGCGTCAGCAGGTGAATTGCCGTAAAGAAAACGAAAAAAGGTACCTTGAGCAGGCACCTCTAAGTTACGTCATCGCCTACCTAGTGGGAGGCAACTCCACCCAATTGGGTAGACCTTGTCTCTCTTGACCTTGATCCATGTCATAATTCATTGGCCCGATCTCAATGGCTTTCATTAGAAAATTCTGCTATTCATTTGGATGGATTACGTTTCCAGGTACATTCTGAAAATACCGAGCAGAAATATGAATAACATTATCGTTCTAATTCAGGTGACACCGAAAAGGAAAAAGTTTTTATTACCAATTTTGGTTTGCTGGTGTAATTCGTAAATTGATCTTACAAATTCGTTAAGCATAAATCTTCGGACTAGTTTAGTGTTTTTCTTAGTTTTATGGCCATATACTTGCATGATATTAATGTGTAAATAAAGCACATTTAAGTCCACAAATAGCATAAGCCCGAGCTTTTGCTTCTCAGCGGATAATTTCACTTAAAGTTTCTTGAAGAGTTTAATTCAATGGTAATGATAAGTACTCAACACAGACCTCCCTCAGAATGAGCAGTGACTAAGAGAAATAAAAGAAAGATAAGCGAAATCATTTACCTCAACCCGGTGGTCTATACCAAGAAAAAACAATTTGCAACACTTGGAAAAAAATGTCATTGAGAGTACATCTTTTTACTTTCCCTAAGAAATTGACTTTTGAGCGTCACCTTACATAGCAGCTTCGAAGCATAACTTTTTTTTTCAGTTTTCTGTAAAAGAAAACTATTGTGACGGCTTTGTCTGTCCGTCCGCACTTCTTCTGTCCGCCCTCAGGTCTTAAAAACTACTTAGGATAGAGGGCTGCAAATTGGTATGTTCATCATCCACCCTCCAATCGTAAAACAAACCAAATTGCAGTCCTCAAGCCTAAGTAGTTTTTTATTTTATTTAAGGCTAAGATTAGCCATAATCGTACGTCTGGCAATGCTAATCGACAGGTCACCACCGGACCGTGGCTGAAAGCTTGAATGGGATTGGCTCATAGAGCATTATACAGTGTACAGAAAACTTGATTGCGCAAAAGACACTTCGGCAGATTTTTTACTTGACATTATTTCATCTGCAACGCGTCTTCCACCTTTGAGCTCATATGTCAGCTGTCTCCACGTCATTGAGACCTTGTTTTCCCAGCCTCTTACCATACGAGGTACATGGGTTGGAGGTTTAGGTCTTATAAACCCACAGATAACATAAGTCTGGGTAAATGAGCTAACTTTGATGGAGAATGTTGCAGTTTAATAATGCCAGCGTCTTTTAATCTTTACATTTTTAAGCAGCCTATCATTCATTAAGTGACAGGCTTCGAGGTTATAGCATAAGTCTAGTGGTCATCGCCCTTCAGTTATTTGAAAGTCTAAGTGAGAATAATAGCCATTGGCTACCCTTTCATAAAAAAAAGGGAAATCGCAGAATTCTTTATGAAAGAGCAGGGCATTGGAATTGCGATTCTGTGGAACATCCATTCATCCCCACTTTCTCTTACTGTATGGTTTTCTTATTGCATACCATTTTCCTCAAATACTGCATCCCTGTGGGAGGTAGTACCGCCAGCGCACCTTAAATCGTGCACTGTAAGCAAGTTCTTTGCAGTGTCCCTTCGGCCCCTAGCTGCGCTGCAACCCCTTTCTTTCCTTTTACTCCACCTCCGTAAGCGTTCATATTCCTTGTCTTCCATCTTACTTTGCATCCTCTTCTGAAAGCTGTTTCACAGTGCAGCTGCGAGGTTTTCCTCCTATTACACCTTTCAAGCCTCCTTTACTCTCAGTTTCCCCCTGTGCCTTTGGCCTAAGTTTTATATTTCATTCTATTCCAAAATACTGCGTGACTTTCTTGGCGTATTACTGTGATACAATTGTTTTTCCTTTTTAATTCGTTCATTACTCTATACAGTTTTCTCTAGTTGTTGACATTAAAATCTCAGAGTCTTTCATCACTGGATTTTCTGTGAAATAATGCCGTTTTTGGATTGGTTGAATTTATTAATGGGTTTTGGTTAGTCTTTTTGGTAGTGTACATGTAAATTACAGAATTTTTTGTTCGAGTTAATTTAAAATTTTTAGTTCTACAGTATGTAGCATAACCCTTGAATCAGAGAAAATATGCGTATCGTAGTCTCCATTCGCTGTTGATCTTATCAATATTAACACATGTTTTTCATAAAAAAATGTTATTTACATAAATTTTCTAAACCAAACTTTTCGTCATTTTTCCCTTTTTAAAATTTTTTTGCTTGCCTATTAACAGTAATACGCAAAGGCTTCCGGAAGAGTTCTGACGACGCTTCATATAAAGTTGTCCTGGGCTTTCGTTGGTATCCCAGACTATACTGTAAGTGTTGCTAACTAACTACTGAGCGCCCTCGTCACACGTTTTTGTGCATGCAACCGCAGTTTCCTTCCATTTCGGATTTCAGATAAACCTCCCTTTTGTAGATAGATGAAAATTGGGAAACTTAGAACTCTACCACTAAGGTAGTGTCAGCTCCAACGAAGAACTAACAAGAGGATATATTCTGTTTGGCAATCAATCTCGTGAACTATTTAAACAAGTAAAAAATGCGCCGAAGTTTCTTGGGCGCAATTGAGTTTCTGTGCAGCGTACAATACTGTAAGAAACTTTCAGCCACTGCCAATGAAACTCGCAGCATGCGGCCCATGAAACTTTCAGCCACATCTCGGTAGTGGCCTGTGTTGTTGGCACCTATGGAGGTGCCAGACGCACGATCATGGCTAAATTTAACCTTAAAAAGATTAAAAACTACCGAGGCTACAGGGCTACAATTTGGTATATTTGATGATTGGAGGGTGGATGATTAACATACCAATTTGCAGCCCTCTAGCCTCCTCGGTAGTTTTTAAGATCTGAAGACGAACAGACAGACAAAAAGCCATCTCAATGGTATTCTTTGACAGAAAACTTAAAAGCTGAGGGTGAAAGAAAAAATTCGGATTGAAACTATGCTTCAGGGAAATTGTAGAGATAAATAAAGTCGAAAGAAAGATGGAAATTGAAAGCTGAAGGCAATGGCAGAAGCTCATGGCAAAGGATTTAAGTGCCCTTTGGTCCTGACTGACATTTAATTAATCCTGCCAAAAGTATTGCAAGGTAAAACTAGATTACCTATTTGGAGAATCATTCCCTTCTTCTTCTTCTTCTTCTTCTTCTTCTTCTTCTTCTTCTTCTTCTTCTTCTTCTTCTTCTTCTTCTTTGCACCTATTCTCAACCTCTCCTGTTTCATCCTCTGCCATAAGGACTGAAAGGTTCCTGGTTCTCGCACCGTGTTTTAAAATTACTGCTGAATATGGAGGGGGGCAAGGGCATAATACGGAACTAAAGAAAGCAGGCGTGAAATTAGAGGTGACGATAGAATAATGGCCATAATTAACAAAATGGAAAATTATTAGAAAATTAATTAGCATGGACATCATTACAGAAAAATTAGTATGTATAATAACATTAATTATAAAAATACTAAGTCACCCACGGATGAAAAAATTAAATAAAAAAAGTAGCGATGAAAGATAAAGTAAACAGAACACGACTGTAAGAAAGAAAATCATAATACTAGAGATATGTGGATAAGAATGCAAAGAAATAAACGCGACAAGGAAAGAGAATGAATCGTCCTTTTTTCAGACCAAAAGCAGGACAGCAGCAAAAGAGTTGGCAATAAGATAGATAAGCGAATATATACAGCGAAAAATGTGGCCGCTCTCCTTTCAGAATTGTCCCTGATTCCTCGTTCGTGGCCTCGTATATATTGAGGCCCAAGTATGATCTGCGATGAAAAATAAGAAAAAGAACCCCACAATAAACATGCCGTCTGTATTTTCCCGGCAAGAAATAAACTTTCCTTGAGGATTAAAGTTCCAGCGTAGTGCTGAAAATGTGCGGAAAACTCACCATTAATTTGACGTAGACTTGAAGAGTATTGCTGCGTATTTGCATGAAGTAATCAAGTGCTGATTTATCTCGTCAATTCACCCCTCTCCAAAACAAAGATACGAGATTATTCCACTACCAACTGCTAAGGGATTGCTCGATGGCTAAAGAAGATACTGGTTTCATTGGGTCGTTGGAAGGAAATGTTGAACCTGCAATAGTAAGGAGAGGAAAAGTATAATTTTGGGATTGAGAACTATTCTACATATAAGTAACCATACACGTATATATATATATATATATATATATATATATATATATATATATATATATATATATATATATATATATATATATATATACACACACACACACACACACACACACACACACACACACACACACACATATATATATATATATATATATATATATATATATATATGTATATATATATATATATATATATATATATATATATATATAAAAAATGTATATACAAAAAAATGTATACTTAAATAATTGTAAATTTGGGGTTTATTATAATTTGAATAATTTTCAACATGTAAAAGAATTTACAAATATCATTCTATTGTCTTGTTATCGCATGTTCTCAAACTGATGTCCGTTTTGCTCCAGACACTGCTGACAACACGAAGCGACGGAATAGCACACATCATGGAACAATTCCCTTGGGATATTCGTACATTCATGTTCAATGGTTGCCCTCAGTTGAACGACTGTTGTGGGTTTCTGTGTGTAGACTTTGTCCTTTAGGTATCCCCATAAAAAGAAGTCTATTGGTGTGAGGTCTGGTGAACGTGGAGGGTATTCAACAAAACCTCTCCGTCCAATCCACCTGTTTGGCAAGATCCCATCAAGAAAGGATCTAACATCGCGATGGTAGTGTGGAGGTGCCCCGTCTTGCTGGAAATAAAACTCTTCCTGTTCAAAGTCCTCTCTAATGCTTGGCATGACAGAATGTTGCAGCAAGTTCAAGTAAACAGGACCAGTCACAGAAGCGTCAAAAAAGAAAGGTCCAATTAATCCTCGTGAAGATAAGCCACACCACACTGTAATTCCTGGTCAATTGACATGGTGGTCGACCATAATATGTGGATTCTCAGGTCCCCAGTAGGTGCAATTGTGTCTGTTAATCGAACCATTTAATTTGAATGTGGCCTCATCACTCCACACAATCTTTGTGGGAAAGTGTGCATCTTGGAATGTAACTTCTCCACTGACAACGTTTCATGATGCGATGGACAGATGATTTTGAAATGCCTAGCTCACGACTAGCTTGCTGCAGAGACTTTCTTGGACTTCGTTGAAACGTTTCCAGTAATCTTTCTTCTTTTGTGGGGCTTGTCGATGTACGTGGTCATCCGGAACGCTTCTTATGGACGTCCTGAACAGTTCCATCAGCTTCAAACTTATCTCTAATTCGAGTGATGGTAACTCGTGTAGGTGGTTCTTTGTTAAACTCCCTCCTAAATTGTCCTTGCACTTTTACTGCGTTTTCATACTTCCAGTAGCATTTTAGAATAAATTTCCTTTCTTCAAAGTCAAGTCTGTCTGCCATCACTCGGTTCAATGGGTTCAGTCTATAAAGAAAGAATAAATAATTGAGTTATCAGCTGCTAAAATGTGTATTACATTTTTTTGGGACACCTTTATATACAGTATATATGTATGTATGTATGTAGGTATATGGCAGTTTCGCGCACCTACATACTAGCGACTTTTAAAGAGACCTGGTAACTCTGTATAATAGTTAAAATAATATGTATGAAGGGGTTGTTGAACCAGTTCTCCTTTATGGAAGTGATGTATGTTTACTAGACAAAAAGGGGCTTAGAATTTGTGAAAAA
>NC_089748.1:59322092-59332092 GCF_040412425.1 Macrobrachium rosenbergii
CCCGTGTGATCTGTACACCATCCGGGTAAGTACATGAACCATCATGTTAGCCCCCATACCCTTGGCTCGGCTCTCCCGCGCTGGCACATCCTGTCTATTCAGGTGCGGCTATCTAACTATAGCTGGTCTGGGGCTGTTAGAAAGCATTTGGGACACTAAACTAAACTATACTACAACTACTAGTCTAAGACTACAGGATTAGTAAAGCTGGATTAGCTGGCACTGAACCCCATGCTGAGTTACACAGCAGTGATGTCACCAGTGTGCCCTGGTTGTGTGCAGACATACACTCTTTTACATTTATTAATTTTCCTTCAAAATTGATGAGTTATTCGGAAGAGATGGCCTCATTAGGATCTAAAACCACAGAAACCAAGATCCATGCTTAAAACGATAATTGTTGAACGGGCATTATTTCTCATTATAATTATTGTTTCTACCTTTTCTTGGCAGCCATATAGCCCCCATATTTAAAGGTAAACTGTACTGGGAAGCTATAGAAACATAATATTCACAAGAAATAGTATGGAAGAGCTTTACCATATTGCTAGAAGCAAATACATGCCATTCTAGTGAAAAAATTAGCCAAAATCTGTCGATACTGGCCGCCATCTTGGAATTTGGCCGCCATATTAAATTTTTGCGTGGCCAGCGCCCTTTTCTGATAGAGGGAACTTTAAATATACTTGTGCAAAATTTCATGCTTGTTTCACTATCTGAACGATTCTTATGAAATATGCAATTATCTGCTGCACTATAAGTACAATTTCCCCGCTCACGACGGGAAAAAACAGTACAGCAGACTCAGTAATGATTTATACCTCTCTTGATGGCGCGGTGGTAACGTCCCTGGAGTCGTTGAATGGGTCCATGTCAAGGGTTCGCGTCCCAGTGGTACCTGTTCATTTATCACGTATATAAATTCCCCTTCGGTGATAATTCTCCATCGGAGATACTCTCGAGGTAGCTTGAATTTGATATTAAACAACATTTGTAATTCATGATTGTATGTATATATATATATATATATATATATATATATATATATATATATATATATATATATATATATATATATATATATATATATATGATGTGCGTATATGTGCTTATGTCTGTAGCCCTTTTATGCTTCCTAATTCCCTAACTGAAAATTATGCTTCGTTCCGTAGGTTTAACATTAAATTAATCAACTTCATTTCTAGCCACTGTATTTACAGTATATACAAGCGTCCAACATTTCAGCCGAAATAAAACCATTTTCTAGTACTATATGTAATCTATAGTTGTGGCATCGAAG
The DNA here is from genome assembly GCF_040412425.1 of Macrobrachium rosenbergii. NCBI lineage: Eukaryota > Metazoa > Arthropoda > Malacostraca > Decapoda > Palaemonidae > Macrobrachium > Macrobrachium rosenbergii. The sequence goes on from NC_089748.1 coordinate 59,323,393, forward strand.
TCAACTGGAAATGGGAAACGAGGCTAAAAATAAATGTTAGTAAAAATCTGAAACCTACACCCACCTAAAGGCACTAACAAGTTACACTATTACTTGGTTAGGTTGTTGAACTCTTAACATTCTTTATTCGACATATACACTGTCGAATAGTAAATAAAAGGTCATTCTATTGATAGCTTTGATGTTTTAGGTGCATAAATCATCAAGGCAAATATAAAAATATACTTGTGTATAACATTTGCTACAGAGTATTGTGATGGATGTACAGTTGCCAACAAATATTTCGATACACATTCCTACTTAGACTACACAGAAGAAGAAGATAGGGATTGGTAATCCTGGAGTGACGTATCTTGTTTACATGGTTCACGAATGAACGCATACTTCTGTTGTAACAAAGGACGTCATTGGCTGCCTCTATATGAGTTTCTTTAAATGTTCTTTCCTTCTCGTTTCTTTTCGTATTTTTTGTAGACTGGAAATGAATTTTATATGTTAATAATGTAATTTATATTACGAATGAATACGAAATTATTTAAGAAATCGAAAAAGTAAAATTATATTTCATCATTGATAATGCAAACTATCCACATTCACCGCACTTGAGATAGGTTATTGGGCAGTTGAATTATAAATTCTTGAATATTACGCTATTACGGACGAGTCAAATAAGTTCTGCTGTTTATCTACTGCCTAGGTGGAGGTGTGGCTGGAAAGCCATTTTATTCTCTCTCTCTCTCTATTTCATAACTTTTCATTTAAAATTAAAAAGTTTAAAGTATTTAAATAATAAACTTATTGAAATATTAGCATATAATTATCCATGTATGTATTGACATATATATATATATATGCTATATATATATATATATAAATATTTATAGATATATAAATATTATCTATATATATATATAAATTTTTATATATATATGTTTATATATATATATCTATATATATATATATATATATATACATATATATATATATATATATATATATATATATATATATATATATATATATATATATATATATATATATATATATATATATATATATATATATATATATATATATATTATATATATATATATATATATATATATATATATATATATATATATATATATATATATATATATATATATATATATATATATATATATATATATATATATATATATATATATATATATATATATATATATATATATATATATATATAATAATATATATATATATATATATATATATATATATATAACATATATATACAACATAAACTATATATATATATATAGATAAAATGGTAAATATATATATATATATATGTGAATATATATATATGGTTTTATTATTATCTAACACGCGCCAATTTCCTTTTTGCATAAAGAAAAATTAATGCTCTGCTGTATCTTCAGTGTCTGGATTGATGGATGTGTGGATTTATGACAATCTAGCGTCAAGCCAAAGAAAACTGGACCAGTATGTATTCAGTGCTATCATAACTCAAACATTTTTCCTGTAACGTCAATAAGTACTAGAAAATTACCATCTATTAACAATAAAGGAAAAATATTCAGTCTTTTCTTATGACTGATATGTTCATTAACATTCCATTCAGTTCTACAGAGAAAATAGTTTTGCAAAATAAAAAAGACCGTAGTTTAATATCTTAAGTAATGAAAAACACATTCGTATCCTGAGGGTTATGTTTTAAATTTTCTGCATTCAATTTTTAGCATATATTTAGCATGTACTTCTAGAGTAACTCTTATAATATGTCCTTAATTTTCTCCCAGTTCAAGGGTTAAAAAAGTCTATGAGTATAGTGTATGATAAAAGTATTTACTGTATACAAAGTCAGTGATATTAGGACCTCTCGAGCAATAGAAACGTAAAAGAGATAATGGATTAACCATTAAAACATTTAAAGATGTCTGGTTTTATCTAAAATATAAATAAATAATACTACTTAATACAAAATAAAAAATTTTCTAACTTCACTTCAAAATTATAAAACCCTTCAAGTCGTTGATCCAAAGCAATTTTTATCAAGAAAAAAAGAGCAGGTTACTTAATAATAAAGCTTTAAAGCTACAAATTTATTACTTTTCTTGAAATAATACAATGTCAATAAAACTCAACATATAAATATAATGAGATGTGGATGTATATAATTATAATACAAGGACAGTTATTAAGTTACCATTTTCATGAAATTTTGAAAACAAAATCATAAATGCAAAAAAATTTAAATTCCATTAACCGTAAAGTTTCTCTAATCCAAGCAAAAATACATAAATAATAATGATAATTTCATTAATTACTATAAAGATAGTAAAATTTAAAATTATTAATATTTTGTCCATCCTCCTTCGTGGTCTATCAAATTTTACGTAAAAAATTGTGGCATAGATGCCACAATGTTGAAAACAATCTCTGGCTTCCTAAACAGAAATTCCCATTCTGTAAATGCATGTCTCATCAGTTGCTCCTTGGTTCGTTCCTCTTCTGGGTCCCATGCATTAACAAGACAGCCCCAAATATTCTCGATGGGGTTGAGGTCCAAACAATTTTACAACAGGAGAAGTTAAACAAAGCTCTAACATGCCTTTGCTCCTGAACCACCTTTTGACGATATTGGCCGAGTGGATTGAAGAGTTGTCGTGCATAAAACTATTCTCTCAGGGAAAGGAAATTTAATTTCTCGCAAACGTCATTAAAAATGACTTCCTCAAGAATCTCCAAATACACCTCGGCATTAAAACGTCCCTGAATATCGGTCAAAGATCCCATGCCATGTAGGTGAATCCACCCCATAAGTATTACAAGTGACGTGACCACTCCGCGCCTCCGTAAATATTTTCTCTTCATCGTATCTGTTTTAATATAAAAAAATACTTTGTTACGATAAGACAAATATCAGTAATAAGAAAAATGGCCCTCAGACTTTTATGGTAAACATGGAATAAATTTTCCATCATTAATGATACCGTTTTAAATTCATTCATATTTATAACACTACTATATGATGCTGTTGTTCACCAGCAGTAGTATATTTATATAAAAACATTCTTATGCCAAGTCAATTTTCCATATTGGAAATTTCAACATCGCTCTCCCATAATAATACTGGCAGAGATGACAATAATTTGTTGTATATTACAAAAGTACTATAGTGGTAGTTTCTAATGAAAACAAAATGAGAACTGTCAAAGCAGAACGTATGTGTATGTTGTATTTTTATAGAATATAAATATAATTAAAGTCCTCTAGCACTTTTGAACACTCCTGTGGCCTAAGAAACCGGATTATAAGCAACATTTGGCAACAAAACAATTTGAAAACTACTGTCAATAGATCCAGACCAGCAGCTCTTGAAAATGGGCCACAGTAGGGCTCATCTGTTAAAAAACTTCATTTAAATATTTCCTGATAATAACAAATTATACATACATCCTATGTGGGTGTTCTTACTTCATTCTGAAGACTTATGATGCACAAATTTACGATCACCATTACATTTGTGAACTTAGGTTAAAACAAAAAACGGTAATATTCATTTAAAGGTAGTCTTGAATGCTAATATGACCTATACCAGTAGTTACCAATATGGGTTCAGGGACGTGTTGGACTCCATGAACTAAGTAAAACTTCATACATTTTTATTTTTATACGCATGAGGGTAAGCATCAAAGGGATAGATATTCCAGTTCCATAAAGGGGTCAGTGAAAAAATAAAACATAAGGAATTCTTTGCTGAGGAACACTGATTAATAGAAAATATCACAATCACTTGCCTTGTATTGTTCTTTCTCCAGCAATGGATTCTGCCGTGATTAGTAAAGGAGAAGGTCTTCTCGTCAAATACAAAATACGACTCGCCCCAAAGTCAAGGTCCTCATCAACGTATTCCTCAGAACAGCAGTCTTAAGCGTTTGTGCACCTCCGTCAATTTATCCTAATTGAAGGAGTTCGATGGTGCATTCCTTCTTCGTGAAGGCGTCTTCTCACAGATTTGGGGTGTTACTTGAAGATGCAGTTGCTCCTTAATAATCTCGGCATTTGTGAAGTGGTCCCTTTCAGCTATTTCGAAAAAGTCGGTCCTGATCGCGTGTGGTTGACCTCAGGCAGCCAGATCTGGGTTTATCGCCAAGATATCCCTCTTCCTCCCACCTATTTTCCATCGGTAAACCGTGACAAGAAAGACACTCCTAATAGTGCTGCAATTTCGGTGGGGTTGCGTCCGCCCATGGACATTCCGACTATAATGCTTCTAGATGTTGCCCTCTCAATGCGGCGACGATTTGCTTCCATATTATCAGGCCTGCGATTCATACTGCTCGTTTGTTGTGGACACCACGTGCTCTGTGACACCCAAGGCTGAACCTGCTACAACATTACCTCATTTTCTTGTCTTAAATATTGATGATTACTTGAAACTAGTTACAAATAACGAAATACCTAGTATTCATATACTGTGTTATTAATGGATCCCACTAACAATATCATGAAGCCCAAAGAAGAGATTATTTTGTTTAATAACGAAAGATTGTAATTCACATCGATAATTGCTAGTAAATAAAAATACAAAAAGTTTTACAAAATAAACCTTTTAAATTTCAGATGAATAATTATTTTCTGAAACAAGTCAGAATAGCTGACCTTATTTGCGGCACTCATTAGTTTTAGATAATTCTGATCATTATTGTAAAAAAGTTCGAAATTCAGTAGTTACTAAAAAAATCTGAGAGAATAAACCACAGTCTTCTTTCAAGGAACAATACTTTGATTAAAAAAATACCATGAGGAAGAAAAATTTGAACCCAAAAACATTCTTGTGTTAATATCTTAAAACCGGTGTAGTTGATTATCAGTGATTTTATCTCATAAAGGTGTATGTTCAAATAGTCTTTATCATGATCAGCTTAATTCATAAATTGCTGAAAAATAGGTTTTCTGTGTTTTACAGAAATCTTATGATATAGGTATGGATTAAATATGCTGGTTTTTACTGGTGACTGTTGTTTTTACACCACCATGATCAAAAGGCCCTGGGCATGTTAGCCTACTTGGATGGATTGGGAATAAAGAATGACTCATTGCTATTTTTTCATAAATGTGAATCACAACAGTGAATTTATGTTACTGTTGACACACACACACACATATATATATATATATATATATATATATATATATATATATATATATATATATATATATATATATGTATGTTGTATCATATATATATATATACAATATATATAAATATATATATGTGCATATATATATATATATATATAAAAATATATAGCATACTATAATATATATATATATATTGATATATATATATATAATATCCCTATATATATGAATGGGTCCATATATATATACATATAGATAGATATATATATCATAGATATATATATATATAAATATATATTATATATAATATATATATCGGATATATATATATAGCGTAATTTGATATTAAACAACATTTATATATATGATTGTATATATATATATATATATATATATATATATATATATATATATATATATATATATATATATATATATATATATATATATATATATATATATATATACATACATGGATAATTATATGCTAATATTTCAATATGTTTATTATTTAAATACTTTCCTTTTTAATTTTAAATGAAAAGTTATGAGAGAGAGAGAGAGAGAGTTTAACATTAAATTCCAGCCACACCTCCACCTAGGCAGTAGATAACAGCAGAACTTATTTGACTCGTCCGTAATAGCGTAATATTCAAAATTTATAATTCAACTGCCCAATAACCTATCTCAAGTGCGGTGAATGTGGATAGTTTGCATTATCAATGATGAAATATAATTTTACTTTTTCGATTTCTTAAATAATTTCGTATTCATTCGTAATATAAATTACATTATTAACATATAAAATTCATTTCCAGTCTACAAAAAATACGAAAAGAAACGAGAAGGAAAGAACATTTAAAGAAACTCATATAGAGGCAGCCAATGACGTCCTTTGTTAAACAAAGTATGCGTTCATTCTATTGAACCATGTAAACAAGATACGTCACTCCAGGATTACAATCCCTATCTTCTTCTTCTGTGTAGTCTAAGTAGGAATGTGTATCGAAATATTTGTTGGCAACTGTACTTCCAACATGAATAGTAATCAAAGGATATCTTGCGGAAATAGATAAAGCTTCTTTTATTTCAAGACACTCTCTCTCGGTACTGGTAAAATTACGAAATTACAAAACCAAAATTACAAAATCCAAAATTACCTAATTTTTTGATGAGTAACTCGTTTGTGATTTTTCGGGGGTCCTGATTGTCGATGGAGGTATCGCAAACATGATGTAGATTTGTGCATGTTAATATATGACACCAGCCCTTCTCAATATACTTGTTTTCTCAATTAAGTGTATTTTCTGTGCTTAGGTTAAATAGTTTCAAATGTAACGACAATTTCTTATATTTAAAGTTAAACAGATTAACGCTCAAAAAACAAAAATGCATACCCATTTTAATACAACATACAACTTCTGTTTCTCACGTGAAGTACGACACTCCGCAAAAAATTTGTGTTACACAGATTCTGATAAAAAGTAAATAGAAATTAATGTGCAAAACTCCTTCGCTTCAACAGTTAACACATATTTTGTACAACATTAGCACATAATATTGAAAAAGGGATTTTTTTGGTCTATGTATGGTGTGAAAGTTGAACGAAACCGAAAAAGAATACTTATAGGAAAGAGGAAATTATATAATAATGCAAAAGTATATAGAGAGTTCACCAAGTGTAGCATCAAAGGCAATAAAAAAACAAGTAAAAAATGCTCAGTTTCTTCGGCGCAATCGAGTTTTCTTTACAGCGTGTAATGCTGTATGAGCCGCGGCCAATGTCCTATAGCGTTGCCTGACAAATGATCATGGCTAAGTTTAATCTTAAATAAAATAAAAACTACTGAGGCTAGAGGGCTGCAATTTGGTATGTTTGATGATTGGAGGGTGATGATAAACATTTCAATTTGCAGCCCTCTAGCCTTAGTAGTTTTTAAGATCTGAGGGCGGACAGGAAAAGTGCGAACGAACAGACAAAGCCATCTCAGTTTTCTTATACAGAAACTAAAAAGTATGAAATAAATGACATCTGAAACAAAAAAAAAAAAAAAAAGAGAAAAGCCCTTTATATGAGGGATAGATTAAGAATAGCACAATTGTGGAGAAGAAAGCAAACGCTATCATCCCGGACAAAGGAAGGGATCGAAGAGTATTGTTTCTCGATTAAATTGACGAGGCTCGGCACAATAGTCAACGACGGAGAGCTAAACAGAAATGTCAGGAGAAAGGGAGAGATAAGGAGTAGGATTTTGTTACAATAACGTTAGATTATTCTTTGCAGAGAATATCTGCATGGCAAAATGACTTTGTTTTGTAAATGAGAGATTTAGTTTTATTTTTTAATTAAAGGAATAAATTTTACTTCAGTATTGCATATGTGAATCATTCAGACATGTATATGTTGTTAGAGATACGATGCAGAAGAGGCTGTTTTTTTTCGTTAATTATAAAGTTTTTTGAGTGCCATTAAAAGTTTTTATAGTGATTAAAAAATATGTTAGAATGTGTAGCAGAGAAGGAATCATATCTCAGGTAGTTACGATTTAAAACTAATGATAGCCGGGCATTATTGTTTTGTGGCTGATTTTAATATTTTCATTACACTTCCTTCGGGTGTTAGTAGCTACTCTTTTAAATTCTCAAAACACGTTTAGATACATGTAGTTAAGACAGCCGGTTCTTAAAAACTAATAATGATGATTGCACTTTAATTATACAAATCGCAAATGGATATTTATGATGGTTCTAAAGTATTTTTTTTTCCTAATCTATATCCCATTTTTTTACAATTTAGAATATTCTTTTTGGACGACTGGAAAAAAAAAACACGTGTAATGACGAAAGAAGGGCAAATGCACGTGTTGAAGATAAACGAATCTGGGAAGATAGGAAAAGGAAACAGGTAGTGAGGGACAGACAGACAGACAGACTGTCAAGGTGATATATAAATCTAGGGTTTTGGTATTATGATTAAGAATACATTCCACTATATACACACTATTCTGCATCCACGCTGTGCGTTTTTATTAAACTATAATGCAGTGAATATTTTGCCTATGAGATCTATGGTCGAAATTAGTTTATATTCTGCCCAAAAATTCATACAGTATAATTCTTTTATATGAAATACATATACAAAATTAAAATCCGGGTGCTGTGATTAAAGCTTAGACTTCGCATGAATTCGATTTAGAAGTAAAGAAAAATATACGAGATAGAAAACTTTGAATAAGAGACGAAGAGTGAGAAAAGGTTACGGTCGAACAGATAAGGAACGAGGTCGGTGGTCTGTTGTGAATTACGAAGAGAGGATTTTAAGCCCGTAACTGGAAACCTCTCCACCAAAGGATGGGTCAAGTTCTTTGTGGGCTCCGACAACTGAGAGTCGTTGAAGCTTTCTATTCTGCGGCATTTTTGGCCGAATCGCTCACCAGTAGATTTGTCTAGATGCATGAACTAAAGAGAGATAACAGGGGAATTCACTTTTTGAGAGTCGGACCTTCTTATATGCTGACGATGAATTTTTGCCATGGATAGTTTTACAGA
>NC_089748.1:59334592-59349592 GCF_040412425.1 Macrobrachium rosenbergii
ATATATATATATAACAAGAAAACAAATTAAAAGTGTAATATTCAACGATCTTTATTCAAAAGAAAGTTCGCTCACGATAACACTTATATATTTTCTCCCTCTCTCTCTCTCTATATATATCGCCTCTCTCTCTCTGACAACTCTCTCTCATCGTTTTCCTAAGTTCACCCACCCGAATCTAAAATGGACTATTTAAAGAAACGCATAGTTTCCCCTTTATTATTCAAATAACCCAACAAGAAATGAATAAAACAAAGCAAAGATTAAAATGCATAATAAATGAAATATCGAGTCAGATAACTAAACTCTGAACTGCAAAACACTTCTGATTAAAGAAGTCTCACTATGGCTAATAGCCTGAAAATATCCAAACTCACACATACTCCCCAAATCAATAACTAGTCATGTCAAAAACAGTCTAACACATGTTATTCGAAACAGTCCACACTATCCACTCTGTCCACCGACATCTGTCCACAGACATCTGTCGGAAGAATTAAACATAATAGAAAACTCCCAAAAATATATAAATGCAAAACACAATAATGGAAAGTAAAATATAGCCAAGATATACAAACGTAACATGACAAAACAATAATATAAAAGAGGTATGAATGTTCATATTAAATCTCCCATTCAAAAGTTCATAATGATTAGAAAATCATAGTAAAAATCACAAGTTCAATTTCCTCCCATAAAAACAGAGATTTCAAACTCTACCTTATCTGCCGATTCAAAGCCTGGATCCTCTCCAAAGCTACGTCTAGACAACTGCAGTTCTATCACGTTAATGAACGATCAAACTCACTTTTATTTTGGCATAATCTAGATCAAATTATTGCACGTACTCACGAATATACATAACACTTCGGAGATCACCTGACTGGCAATATTGCTGAGGAATCAAACTATTTGCTGAATACAAAGATTTTACCTCGAGTCTCTCGACCTAGTTTCATCTGACTCCATAAATTCTTTCATCACATCTTAAAGCATTGAAGCTATGAAATGCATATATGTGTCCTTTAAAATTGTAGCAGCTATCTTTTCTGAAATATATATATATAGTGAAAGGAAAATATTATAAAAGATCTTATATAATATATAGATGACAACCTCAGTAAGAGCTTTCGATGTGAATCTGAGAGTGAAACAGCCAGCAGATTAAAGTAAGAACAATATCATCAATTCTCATCACGCCTAACTCCCATTAGCAGTAGAGATTTACAACGAGTCACATGACATTTATCTCCTACTTAGAATGCATATCACGAATGCAATTGATGATTTAATGCACATCATGTGTCATCCTACCAGTTGATCCCGTGATGAAATGATTAGCAGCGCTTTAGCGCTTTTTGTAGATGCAAAAGTCGATCAGAGAGAGAGAGAGAGAGAGAGAGAGAGAGAGAGCGCAGGGGAATGGTGTTTTTACTCAGCTCGCCATTCTGGTATTTACCTTTTATGTTTCATTTTTATTCCAGTTGTTCATCCGGTTTTTCCAATTGAGACTTTTTGCACTGTTTCATGGAAAGACGGTCCATACATTTCTTTTCGTATGGCTCATTACATGTATATGATTTGTTCATTACATGTATTTGACTTCTTTCAAAATATTCCTGAATTTTCTTTCTCTCTATGTTATACTGTTTTATTTTCAGTTTTCTCACTTCATGTAGGTTAGGTACAGTTTTCACTAAGTTTAAATAATAGTCTTCTTCCTGTAAAATTTAAAACGCATTTACATTCAGCTAATGTAAATCATTTACAAATAACGATGATAATGCAGGACAGTGATCTTGTCCATTAAATCTTAAGATATTAGTAAATGTTTCCTTTGCCGCGGATATAGGAAGCCTAGCTCAAAATTCAAGTTAAATCTTTCAGTATGTTTATCGATAATACTTTAAAATTTCAGAGAGAGAGAGAGAGAGAGAGAGAGAGAGAGAGAGAGAGAGAGAGAGAGAGAGAGAGAGAGAATATGCCTTATACGGATATAGATATTTCTATCTCAATCGCATCTCCATAATTACATTTAGAAAACCTCATTAAACCCTACAAATGCAAATGATGTATTGAATGGAAACGCAAATCGTAACAGATATCCGAGAAGAAGAAGAAGAAGAAGAAGAAGAAGGCAATTCTGTCCATTAAATTTCTGTTGAGCGTCCTATTTCATGCGCCTCAGCTTTGCCACGAATTACTAGAGCAGTGCTTTATTATTTAGGTATTTAGCCAGTCGCAAAAGGCAAGCACATACTCATACTCATGTTACAAGCAACGCTAAAATCTCCAAACTAGCAAGTCTTGGAGATTTTTCTCTTGGGGTAACTGGACTTACGTTTCAAACTGGATGCCATGGTCAAATATGTAGCGCCAGTTTTGTTGCTGCGAAAGATATCTGTTGGTGGTATTTTCCCAGCAATAACTTTCAACACCCAAACTCGATACAAATATTTCTTAATGCCCTGTAAGGTTAGTTTGCATTTCCAAAATTTTAATTCATATAGTTGTAAATGAATCGAGAGAGAGAGAGAGAGAGAGAGAGAGAGAGAGAGAGAGAGAGAGAGAGAGACTGCGTTTGTCAAAAGGGCATTTGTTTTCACATTGCAGAAGTTTCAATTTATCCATTTTAGGACATGAAAAAAATGAAGCATTAAAATTTCAAATTCTTAACCTTTTATTCCAATTAATAATTCCTTAGAAATATGCGAAACCCTGACACTTTTGATTTGTTCCTCCCGGTGCTTTTGATGAATAGTTTTTCAGGATATATATTTTCACCCTTGTCTTTTGACAGCTTTAATTTTCGAGATGGTTTTGAGTCTCGCAGTATATTTCCTAAAAGACTTTCTCAACAGAACTAGCTTAAATAGAAAGCCTGTTTAATGAATGGAATTTAAGGGAGGGATCAAGTGGAAAATCGAGGAGGAAATGCTTGCACGTGATGATGGTGTTTGGAGAGATAAGAACACTGTATGTGATTGATTTAAATCGGATGGCTATATATACAGTATATATATAATTATTCATAAGACATTTTTTGAATGGAAACGCCTGTGGAAGAAACAACTTTATCATTAGCATATCTGAATCTGAGAGATAATCTAGTGGATGGCAACAGACGTTTTTTTGATCAAAGAAAAAGTGGATCTAATGTACTGTACCTAGCATGACTGAAGCCGCCAAAAGATCGACAAGCAAGACTGACATATACATGAATTTTGCATTTAAGTTGATTTTCCTTTATAAAATCACCAGCCCACTCAGTTTTGTTTCAACTTCTATCAACTGTGCACTTGTCAGTCAGACTTATCAAATTTTCGCTGTGTTTGGTTCACTTTAGCCTTTATTTGAGAAATCAACATGTTGGCGCCAATTAGCTTGTAAAATCATCATTAATGAGTTGGAACCGATTTAAGGTGTTTTTTTATTTAAACTTTATGAATCAAATAACATATAATCATTCGGGCAGCAAGTTCAATTTTACCGACGTTTTTACTGTAAGCTCTTACTTGCTCATAAAAAATAAAAAAAAAATAAAAACGATAAAGTGATTCATGCGTCAAATGCTTTTTTTGAAAGTGGATATTTTGATACATCAAAAAATGCTACAATCCAGTGATCGAAATAAGATTAATTCTTTTCGTTTTTTTTATTTGACTTTTTGAAAACTTTTTTTTTATAATTTGCTTATACCTTTGATTCGAATTACAGCTTCATAACATCGAAAAAATCTGTTATTTATCTTCAGATGAAATGCTTCAGAATTAAAATAGATTTTTTCAACGAGCATTGTGCTACACTCAGGCACAGAGTTGTAAAAAAGATCGCATTACTCAAAACAAAAGACAGATCTTGAGTGCCGTCAGTGCGGCCCTACTTGATGCACTGTAGACATGAGTAAGTTTGTTTGCAACGTCCCTTTGGGCCCTGGCTGCTCCCATTTTTTAAGCTTTCTACTTCACCTTCATTTCCACTCCCTTTCTTCAGTCTTGCTGTCCAACCTCTCGAACTTTTCCCTCCTAGTACAACTGTGAGGTTTTCTCAATTTTCTGGATCTCTCTGTCTTGCTGTCCAACTACTCCAACTCCCTCTTTCCACTTGTCTGAAGAGCTGTAGGGCCAAAAGTTCCCAAAGCTTGATTGACAGCCTGAATTTCATACCTCAAGTCATAAATTTACGACTGATATTTTCTTCTTTGATTCATCTCAGAGAGAGAGAGAGAGAGAGAGAGAGAGAGGGGGGGACTAATGAAAGCCTATTCACTACAAATCATTTGTTAAGTACAGCACTACAATAAATTTGGTATACTTTTATGGACTGTTTTCAGATCGGAAATTGAAAAAGAAAAATCGGTAATTAGCTGAGACACTGATTAGCTATTGGTAACTGGAGATCGGAAGGTTCATACGTCATCTAACAAATGACACTTTATCCTTTAAACAAAATACTTTTCAATGTTTGTTTTTTATATCTTTCCGGACCTAACAAAAACGCGAAGGCTATTTTCTTAAGATTAAACAAAAAACAACTGTAACATCGCAATAAATAATTAAGGTACAATTTGGACTCTTGAATGAGAATTCAGGCAGACCTTTAAGTCGATATAAGACAATACAAAAATAAATATCAGATACTTGACAAAGAATAGCCGACACTATGGTAGGATTTCGGCAAAAATATTGCTTCGCCGGCGATACAATATTCGCATCCCTGAGTATAAACTGTGGAAAGGTAAAATAATGTGCAATCTCTTGGAATCCTCTTTTTATTTAGTTCCCCAGAGAGCCAATGCTCATAAACACTGATATCTGCAAATTCATTATTAAAAAAAAACAAGCAAATCTTATTGCATAAGCTCTTGCCAGGTAGAGAAAGAAAATATTCTTGAAAAACACAGAGAGAGCAAGGCAAGCAATATCCTTCTTTTCTGAGCAAGGCGACGTCTGCGATATCGCTGGAGTTGATAAAAAAAAAAAAAAAAGCGCTAGTGCAGAACAGTGAGGAAACATTTCCGATATGAAAGTGTTGCTCCTCAGTCTGTTGTCATTGTAGTGAGTTCACCCAAAGAAATAGAAGAGCCTTAAGCTTTTCCAATATTTCGTCTCGGGTGACAGAAAGAGAATGTTTCTTTTTATCAATACCCTGAGTGTGCGCGCGCGCTAGGGCACGCTTTTGCTTGCTTTGCCATTTGTGTATATACGTCGAGTTTACGGTTTAACTTAACAACTGCCTCAAAATATTCGATTCTCTTCATCTTTATTTCATATTTCTTTAATGTTGTGTTACTTAAACTGCCTCAGTATATCAGGTCCCTAAGTGGTCAGTATATTTTACTTTCTTTTTTTAATATATCAGATTTGTAAAATTTCAAGAGGACTATTACATATTGTATTCCACTTTGTCCTTCAATTTCCAATAAAATATTTTTAATAGCCTAATTTTGCGATTGTATAATTCGGTTCAAAAATACTACATGGATATTTCTAGGAGGTGGTATTTCACAGACAGTACTGTGGTACTTTGTGCACATAGATATCTAGCCTCTCACATTAGTTGAACTGAATTGATTCAACTAAGTTCGAGATTACCCGTCTTATACGCTTCCCTGTGTACCGCATTTTTCTTGTTTTGATATCCAGCTATTCAAGAATTGTTTTTTAACTTACTAACATACATGCAATCTTTCTATTTAAATTTATATTTTCTACTAATAAAATTCTGTCTTTCATGAGGAAATATAAGTTTGGAGGGATTTTTAAAATTCTACACCAGATAGAGGTTTGTGTGAGCTGTAATAAAATCTAATTGACTTCATACTAAATCGCAACTCATGATAAATTAACTGTTACTGCAAAATATCGTAAGTTTTGCGACATGCTTTTATGTTGAAGGTTTGCCTCAATATGCAATTTCAGCTAAAGCCTTGATGCCTGACTTATGAAATTGTTTGTCCAATGGCATTTTTTGTGATCATAATCATATATGAATTCAAATGCTCAGATCGTCATTGCTTGTTCTGTACATTCTCTGACAGAAGTGCTCCATTTCTTCTCTGTTAATATTTCAAGAAATAAAAATTTTTGATGGCTGGGCATTTAGTCCAAGTTTTTTATCCATTTTAAACTCTCTTAATGGCATCGGTTTCGCTATTTAGTAAATCTGAGCTTTATGGAGGAGTGCATCATTTTAATCACTCTTTCACCTTTCGTCACTTATTCTTCTATAGTTTTCTCTGTGCTTCCTGACTATGACCATACCGTTTTATATTGGTATATATCTGCATCAATTCATTTTGGTCTGTAATATCCAGCTTTGTTTTATTCACACTGTTCAGTGCCAAGTTACATCTTACTTTTCCTTCCAGTTCTTATATTGCCTTACTTTTGTCATCTAATATTTTCTTAAACAGCATCAGTCTCGTTGCTTGCAAGGTTTTTAACTTCCTTCAAAATTTGCTTCACTATTCGGTATCAATAGTTTTTCATCTTCATATTATTATTTCTTTTATGGTTTTCCTTTAAATGAAACATCTGTTTCCCAGTGTTTTAACTTTCATCCTATTCTTAATTCGCACCATCCCCCATCTATAACTTTTCGTATCATTATTCGATTTTTTGTTTTCTGTAAAAGAAAACTATTGAGATGGCTTGTCTGTCCGACCGCACTTTTTCTGTCCGTCCTCAGGTCTTAAAAACTACTGAGGCTAGAGGGCTGCAAATTGGTATGTTGACCATCCACCCTCCAATCATGAAACATACCAAATTGCAGCCCCCTGGCCTCAGATGTTTTTATTTTATTTAAGGCTAAAATTAGGCATGATCGTCCATCTAGCACCGCAATAGGTGCCAACAATACAGGCCACCGTGGCTGAGACTTTCGTACAGTATTATACGCTTGACAGAAAATTCGATTTCACCTAGGAAACTTCGGCGCATTTTTTACTTGTTAAAAAGTCCTTACTGTCATGGAAGATTTAAGGGTAAACTCAAATGCCTTCTCAACTCTCTCTTTCAAATCGCTAAAGTTCTTTTTTTTATTTGGAAAGTTATGTAAATGCCTTGGCGTTTATTCATAGACTTTTAGCTCGAATGAATATTCAACTTTTTTAAATGAAAGTATTTGTGTTGAACAGGAATTAAAACTTTTGGGTCGCCCATTTGAATGCCATTAATTCTTGTTCCTTCGCTGAAGATTTCAAGTTTTAAGGAATTTATAAACCTTTCCCAACTTCAGGTATATCGGCTTTTACCCTTCTCTTAAGGTTTCTTTTAAAAATTGGTGATTTTACTTAAGTTGTGAAAAGCTTTTTTTTCTAGTTTATATTCCATATATGCGTGCCTTGTTCTGTATTTGGCTATATATAATACTTTTCTTTTTCAAAATAAAGCGTTTTCACTAACAGGTATTTTGCTCCCATAAAGACAAGACAATCATCACTGCCATATTCATATTCTATCAGCTGAATCTCTGATGATTTTGCTGTATAGAAAACTTGCAAAACTCAGCAGCTAGCAACTACATATATCTGCACATAATGTTCATTGACAGCGTATTTTTCCCTTCTACAGACACTGCGCTATTTACCTCTGTTTCATGCATTTGTGTGATTCGTGGATGCGAGGTCGCTTTATATCTAATTCATCTTTAATCCAGCCCATCCAGAACTTTCTAGGACTTTTGCTCTCTCCTCCAAGCACCACTAAGACGTACACCTTATACCATTCTAGTATATTCCACTGATTCCATACGACCGAAGTATTCTAAATCATTTTGATTCAGCCATTCATTTATATCACTTCTATGTATCTCCACCTTTTTCACTTTTTCCTTCTTCTTAATTTACATTTGTTACGATAACAATTCATCTCAGCATGGCAGTGGCTGAACGCTGCCTTCAGCTCTGCATGGATGACATAGTAAAGCGGGCTGAGATGAATGGATATAGGTTTTCAGCTAGTAAAACGTTAACCATGCACTCATGCCGTATAAGAGGATTCCATCCTGATCCAGATCTGCTCATGCATGGGCAGAGAATTTCATTTGTTGGTGAAACAAGGTTTCTTGGGTTGATTTTTGATAGCAAACTGACTTGGATTCCACATCTGAAATATATTAATAAAAAAGGCTTGAAAGCAATGAATGTGCTGAAAGTTCTGTCTCACACTTCGTGGGGTGCTGAGGCAGTTTAGGTAACAACATTAATGAAATATGAAAAAAAGATGAAGAGAATCGAATATATAGAGTTAAAGGCAGGTGTTAAGTTAAATCGTAAACCATACGTATATACACAAATGGCAAAGCAAGCAAAAGCATGCCCCAGCGCGCGCAAACTCAGGCTATTGATAAATATAAACGTTCTCTGTCTGTCACCCGAGAGGAAATATTGGAAAGGTTTAAGGCTTTTTTACTTCTTTGGGTGAACTCACTACAATGACAACAGACTGAGGAGCAACACTTTCATATAGGAAATGTTTCCTCAATGTTGCTCCACTAGCGCTTTTTTTTTTTTTATCAACTCCAGCGATATCGCAGACGTCGCCTTGCTCAGAAAAGAAAGATATAGCTTGCCTTGCTCTCTGTGTGTTTTTCAAGAATATTTTCTTTGTCTATCTGGCAAGAGCTTATGCAACAAGATGTGCTTATTTTTTATAATGAATTTGCAGATATCAGTGTTTATGAGCATTGGCTCTCTGAGGAACTAAATAAAAAGAGGATTCCAAGAGATTGCATCTTATTTTACCTTTCCACAGATTATACTCAAGGATGCAAATATTGTATTGCCGGCAAAGCAACAATTTTGTCGAAATCCTACCATAGTGTCGGCTATTCTTCGTCTAGTATCTGATATTTATTTTTGTATTGTCTTATATCGACTTAAAGGTCTGCCTGAATTCTCATTCTGAACCCTCTACCTTGCTTAGTTTTCGACAGGTTACTTTGCCATCTAATACAGTTAAATTTTATAGTAATGTTCAAGCTTGATATTGATGGCTACTTCGGGTTAGGTCTATTTTCAAGAGAAAATATATATGTGTACCTGTGTTTTTGTATACGTAAATATATGTATGCATACTTGTGTTTTGTATACATAAACGTCAGGCTTCTCATCTGAAAGACCGGGGTATGGTCCCGATGTGAGTCAGAAGTTTATATATATATATATATATATATATATATATATATATATATATATATATATATATATATATATATATATATATATATATATATATATATATATATATATATATATATATATAATATATATATGTTGTCATAATCTATATATAGGTCTTGGTTGGGGAGAAATTAAAACAAGATTGATATTGATGCTGCCACAAAACCAAGAAAGCCCAGCTTATGAGCACAAGGAAAAGTTATTTGAAAACTTACCTTAGATTTTCCTGGATTTACAATTGAATGAGAAAGGTCGCCATTTGGAATCAGAATTCTTTTACAAATTTACAGGGGTTTATTTACAGAGACTTTAGCAATGAAACAAGGGGACAAACAATACGACATGATAACTGATGGGCAGACTCGTTAATAGGACACATGGAACAATAATACAATGATTGGCAACAAGCAAGCTGATTAATAAGGGGCCAATGTGCAATACAATCAATCCAATGATAATAATAATAGTTAGTCAGGCCCTGATTACACGAAATAGTCTCAGATGATGCAAATGATGGAACTCCTGGATGGGAGAATAATTCATATGAACATTTTCGGGCCACAACGGATTTGGTATCGATTGCGACCAGGAATATCAAGATTGTGGGGTGGCAGGCTAAATAATGGAGCACGGAGTGCAATCGGGCAGCTTGTCTCTCCTGAAAGAGAGGTCCCAGATTAACCACGGAGACACACAGACGGAAATGGAATCCCCCTTATAAATGGGGATACTTACACAATTAAATATTAACCACTACATAGCCCAGCAGATAATTATAAGGAGATCACGATTGCACAGTATGGAAATTGTAATTGATTGGGCTTTAACACAAGCACATGCACTCGCACAAAGAGAAAATTAACACTTATATTGCTTAGCCTAAATAGCCCTTAAATTGCACTGAGGGACAGGGATAAATGGATGATTATCACGAGATCTCTACTGAAATTCAAGGCACATTAATGGCAAGATATGGGAGGCAGGCAGGACTCGTACAAAGGAGGATTGCTTTGTGGAGGAAGGAGTTAAAGTTAAAGAAATGGAATTTTAAGGAGTTGAAGTAAAAGGGAGAAGGGCTGGTTTACTGACTATTTGCGATGGACAAATCTTCTCTGATAATTGTGGCACCAACAGTCATCTTGGCTGTCCGTCGTCGGTAGTTCAACCAGTGTGAACGGAGAATAGGGCGACTGACCCACCCGGTTCTGAGATGAGAAAGCTTCTGTTTTTCCAAAGCTAGCTGTGTCTTGTGGGGCCTCAGCATTAGTCCGACATCCCTGCAAATATGTCAAGAGAACCAGCAAAGAGGGCAGAGGAAAAGCACACTTAGAATTAGGTGCTTTAAGATTAAAATCCTACCTGGTCCCTAGCTTTAAATGGCCTATTTGACCTTCCCCATACCTAAATGCTTCCCCATCGCGTGATGGGGGTGAAAAAGGAGTGCCTATTGTCTCCCAGGATCAGGCGATAAGGGTGTTCCCCCCACTGCTACACACTGGTACTAACAGCCCTGATCTGGTTCCAACTATGCTTGTTTCCGTCCGTCAGCCGCAAAATTTCCCTGGCCCGACATTCAAATGAATAGCAGATTATTTCAAAATTAAATAATGCACGGAAATCTACAGGAGGGAGGGATGTATATCCTTGACAATATATATATATATATATATATATATATATATATATATATATATATATATATATATATATATAAACATTAAGCTACAAATGTCGTTTAATATCTAATTCGCGCATACTTCGGGAGTATCACCGAAGGGGAGTTACTGTTTAAGTGATAACTGGTTTGGTACCTAAGTGGAGCGAACACTCGACAGTATGAACCAACGACTTACAGTGGTTTTGACCGTCGACTGGAAGTCGTTTGTTCATAATGTCGAGTGTTCGAATCATTTAGGCACCACACCATATTTTATCACTATAATTCCCCTTTGGTGAGATTCCCGAAATAGCGCTAGTTGGATATTAAACGACTTTGGTAGCTCAGTCTTTTTATATAAAATGTCACTGTGATGTGAATAAACTAATATATATGTAATTGTAATAGCCACAATGATGCCCTCTTAACTTCACAAATTCTTCGCACTTTTTTTGGACATGCATGTCACTACAAAGCCGTAAGATCCAAGTACAAGACATTGAAGTGACTGTGATGTCCAGTCACGGGAAACCAACCCGTGTCACCATAATCACAAAGAGGTCACGTTGCCGAACTGACCACGAGAACGATAAAAGTCTATTAACTCTCGTACATACATATACCTGTCGTTTTCAGATATATTTATTAGAACTGGAATAGACCCATCCTCACCATCGTAGCCAAGTGGGCAATCATTTTTATTGCTTTTTAGGCTGAAATATACTGTATATGTAGAATCTGCTAGTCACTTTTACCAGAGACATAAGCAATTATAATAGCCACAATGCCCTCTTAATTTCTCGAATTCTTCGCGCTTTTTTGGATATGCTTGTCACTACAAAGCCATAAGATCCAAGTGCAAGAAAGTGAAGTGGCTGTGATGTCCAGTCGCGGGAAACGATATATATATATATATATATATATATATATATATATATATATATATATATATATATATATATATATATATATATATATATATATATATATATATATACACTGTATATATATGTGTGTGTGAGTATGTGTGTGTATTCCGCATATTCCCAAGCTTGTATTAATTTTCAAGGATTTTTGTTAATATTGTGTGACCCATCAAGCCAAACAGCTGAAGTAACCAAACTATTTGCTGAATGCAATGATTTTGCGACTGATCGCTTGACCTAGTACCATCTTGTAGCTATCTCTCTTTCATCACATCTTATAGTATGGCAGTTATGAATTGGATATATTTCCCTTAAATAGTGCTCGGCCACCCCATAAGAGCGTCTCGCTCTCTTAATGAACTAAAGCAAAGCATATGTATAAAACATAACAAATAGAGCTATGCTCAATTAGCAGTGTCTACTGCACGCAGTTTTTAAGTACTGCTCTCATGATGCTTGCAAAGTCACTGGTCGTTTTCTTAGAGCCCTTGCATGTAGTCTTACAAGCACAAATAAGCTTTACTACCCCCACAATAAGAATTATCAGTAAAATAGCCACTAAAACTATCAAAATAGCTGGCATAATATATTGCTGATACTCGACCATCAACGGATCATCGTCTTCTAGCGGTAGACAGTTACCGGTACGCTGTTTTGCCAGGCACTGGAACTACATCATGATCGTTACGCATATGACGCATGAATATCTTCTCGGAACTGTTGAACACAGCACGACTAATTATGAGGAAGTCTGTTGATACTACTCGACACGCAGCGTCAAACACCTTAGATCCTTGAAGAATGAATGACGTCGACTTGTTACCCTGGCACATCGTCATAACAGGACATTCTTTGCAGTATACGGCAGTAAGAGTTCTGGTGGAGATTATGTGGTATTCAAGTGGAAACTGTATAAAGTCACATTCTGTCGGTGTCTGTCTATGAACCAATGATAATTCACAACCACCCACGGATACAACTCGCAGCAGGAAAACCTGCTGTACACATACTTCTCCTAACCAAGGTACAACCTGTCTTATAATCAACTCCAGACATGAAAATGTTGATCTCCTAAAATAGACATGGTCTCTAATCCATCCATGTCACTATTAAATTCTCCAAAAGCACTCAGAAAGGTCTAATATAAAACTAAGAAACAGTTTCATGGTACTGACAGGAATGCATACCTATTAATCCCGGATCAGACAATCTCCTCAAAACATTATAATATAAATAAATCTCCTCCGTAGATAATACTTTCGCCCCATGTAGGTAAGCGAGATTCCTTGAGAACGTTTTCTAAGTATCTAAAGGTAATATATCACCATACGACCATCCTGCTGCAGCAATAGTACTTTTATTTGCATTGCACTTCTATCCTTAGAATCAGTTTCTTTCTCAATATTAAGAAAAGAATGTTGGATCATGAAGTGCTATTTATGCATCAAGATCTTTCAAACCTTCTACTGTAACTAACAAATCATTCGATGTCCTCTAATTGTTTCAAAACCACTTCTCAACTTCTCATTGCTGCTTGCTTAGTTGTGTTCCCCTGAGATATTAGGTCTCTTTGAACTTCTGCTACTTTGACTAAACTTCCAATGGACATGCTCAATCACCTTAATCTGCAGCACCTAAAAGAACTAAGGTGCTGCTCTTTTACTTCTATTCTGTATAGAGGTGAATTTCCTGGAGTAACGTCAGGAATCCATTCCTAACGTTTTATCTGTCCTTTATCAACTCTATCTAATGTTATTCTCACTTCTTTCATTAATTTAGTTAAAAGAGACTGGTAAATTCTCTTATTCTCTACTTCATCTAAAGTGAACACGAGACAAAAAAACTAAGTATTATATACAGTATATACAAATATCAACCCCATTTGTATCCCTCTAATTATATACAAATGTTCCATTACACCAACTTTCTTTAACTTTGGAAATATGATTATTCGTCACACCAGTACATTTACATCTTTTTTACAAATCTATTCCCTTTTTTGATCTCTACAATCTTAAAGGTCCATGGAACTTTGGACTTAACTTTATAATTCGGATCATTCGAACATTCACTCTAACAAACACCCTATCACCCGCATAGAAAAGCTACTCCCCGCGATTGCGTTCCTTTTCTCTACCATTGTGTGCGAACTAAGTTCAAGTTCTTTACTGATACGCGCAAATCTTTCTCTCGCTGTATTTATCAACGAAATAACCTTCTTATCGCCCTTAACTCGCTCTGGTAACCGTCAAAAGGTCCTTTTAACGTACGCATACAAATGCTGGAGATATCTTAATTGTGTCATTCTGCAGTGGTTTGTATGTCTCGCACTTCATCAAGATCTGTCCCAATGTCGTATCGGAACCACCCACTGTCATGTGTAAAGCTTCGATTATTTTCCGATTCAACCCTCTCCATAACCCGTTCGCTTCTGGTCTATACGGGATTATAGATACTTTCTTTATTCCCAGTAAAATTACTTAAGTGCGTCTGATCTTATTAATAAATTCCCTACCCATTGTCTGTGATCAGACATTCCAGGAACACCATATCTACAAATTATCCCTTAAAGAACGCTATAGCTACTTCCTCAGCTGACCTGTTTTCAGTGCAGGAAAATCTCTCGACAAAACGAGTTAACTCGTCAGCAATTACTAATAGATGTCTATATCCATAAGCAGATTCTGAGGATTACCCAGAATATCCATATGCACTCTCTGAAACGACCTATTTGGTATGGGATGAACCCAAACAACACGACACGCCATCGTCGCCTCAAACAACGGTGATAAACATATCTCCAGATTATAAGTCATCTGGCAGTCTTGTTGCAAGTTATCATCATCATAAAATACTCGTCAGATCTCTCTCTCACTCTGTGTGTGTGTGTTTTCGTTTGAAGGAATAAAAACTAGAACGTCAAATTATATCTGTTCCTCGACATATTTCCTGTGGGTTCTAGCCGTAGTAAATACCACGCAATCCACATCCTTCTTAGTTTTATTTATTTATTTATTTTTTTTTTTTTGTTGATCCTTCACTTAGCCATTCCGGGGAAACAACTGAGTCGCTGTTCAACCCATGCCTCTCCTAACCAAGCCTTTAGACAATAGATTGTTTAAGCCGTCCCTTCATCAATCCGCAATACAATGGCCGTTATGATATAGCTGGTTTTGAATTTATTTTTTTTATAACTTGTAGTAAACACTACGTTCCCCCTTTTACAAAATAAC
>NC_089748.1:59357092-59403314 GCF_040412425.1 Macrobrachium rosenbergii
TGTATTCGTTTGTTATCAGTAAACAGGTGCTTTCAGAGGCTTGCAAAAGACAGCCAAGTGTTAAAAGTCTTCAATGGAAATCCAGGAAGTCAGATAACTGTTCCAAACGATAGAGGAACTCAAAGTAATGTTCTGAGAATCTGTTTCCATTTTTTTTTTTTTTTATTGCCCCATTAGCGAGATGGGTTATGGACCCTTTTTCCTATTCATCCTATTTCGTTCTGCGTTCAGATGGACAATTATGTTTTTTTCTTTAGGGACAAGTAACACCCTGAAAGGAAAACAAGCCCATTTACAGTTACTTTTTTTTTTTTTTTTTTCCTGCCAGAATATGTGTATTTCAGTGTCTAAAGTTGTTGCGTTACTTACAAGTAAAGGTTTAATTGAAACCTTTCGAATTTCTTCACATTACTTTGAAAATTTAGACAATTGAATTATGCCTTTTCTTGTGTAAGAGAATGTTCTGAAGTGGCAAAATCATCTATCAGCTGTCCTATGTTTTCTCAGAAACGAAATTTCACTATATCAGCCAACCTACATAATACTCTTTTGTCTAATTTCCACTCGGGTACATATTAGAAAAGTCCCATTTACATGCACAAGAGGCTTGAAGACAAATGCATTCCATCCGTCCATCATGGCATTACACAGTCATTCCTTAATGCTGTTGATTGAGCTGGCCTTACTCCTGAAGCACCCCATAACCAATTCATAACGCATTACGAATAATAGCACGCCATGGCTGTCTTTACAAGAGAGCTCAGTATTCAAGCCACTGATGGATCTCTCAGTGATTCAAAGGCTGCCATTAATGCGATGCAAATGGCATTAACATGATGAAAACCCTTTACCACTTCATTCCTGGTTAGTACTTTAATATTGGCATTGGCATTCCGCAGACGATCATAGATAAATGGGATCCTGGTTGCTTGTATGTGTCTTGATTGCCTGCTCGGAAATAATTAAAATCCAAAGTACATTTGGCATAAGCCTAAACAGTAACATTACTGACTTGCTACTGCATATTTTGTTCATTGTCGTTTTGTACATAGCTGGTTGCCGTTCATAGGTTTCCTTTATTGCCACATATCCGAAAAATCTGTCGTCCAATAATCAGAGCATCTCTTGAATAATTGTAGTCTAATTCTTATAGCTGAACGTCAGTATTACGTCTGACCGTCCCGATTCTTTGTTATACAACAACTAGATCAAAGTACTGACATCTCTCTCTCTCTCTCTCTCTCTCTCTCTCTCTCTCTCTCTCTCTCTCTCTCTCTCCAAGGACACCTTCGTATCTCCTCTCTCTAGTAATGTTGATGAGTCTTCGTCAAAACAATCACGTGTATAATCAGAGTGCATGTTACCCTAAGAAGTGAGTCAAAATATCGTAGCTTAGCAACAACGCAACTTTTTCGAGCAAAAGACTAGGCTCCGTACCTATTTTAGTGGTTCAGTAATCGAGACTGTTCTAAGATCAACCGAAGGAACTGGACATTAAGATAATATAAATTCACACTTCTCTGACAAAGGCAAAACACCTTCCAGGTATATACCAATGCCACTGACGTAACTTCTTCACGCATATTATCATTAGCAGAAATAAAAACAAGTAAAAAATGCGCCGAAGTTTCTTCGGCGCAATCGAGTTTTTTGTACAGCCGCTACAGCGTATAATCAATGCCACCGAAAATAGATCTATCTTTCGGTTGTCTCGGTGTAATGCTTTATGAGCCGCGGCCCATGAAACTTTAACCATGGCCCGGTCGGTGGTGGCCTATCCTATACCGTTGTCAGAAGCACGATTATGGCTAACTTTAACCTTAAATAAAATAAAAACTACCGAAGCTAGAGGGCTGCGATTTGGTATGTTTGATGATTGGAGGGTGTATGATCAACATACCAATTTGCAGTCATCTAACCTCAGTAGTTTTTAAGATCTGACGGCGGACATAAAAAGTGCGGAGAGAAAAAAGTCCGGACAGAAAAAGTCCAGACTGACAGACAAAGCTGGCACAATAGTTTTCTTTTACAGAAAACTAACAAGTCCCTTGGTAAATGGATATTTTCTTTCAAGCAGAAGCTACGATAATGAAAAATGAAAGGATTCGGGAGACAGGGAGAAACCTGAGTATGACATCTTAGAGGAAAATTCTCAGACTAAATTAGGACTGAGGAACAGTGAGGACTGGTGGAGCTACAACACGAACCGTGGGCGAGACCAAGAGCTGAAGATATATAAACAGGAGGTTACGGAACTGAAAATCATATCACAAGGATCTTATGAAGTTGATAGTAAGAACTACTGTACAGTAAGAACACCACAGAAAGATTACAGAAAGAAGAAAATTTATCTGTCTCTCTCTCCTCTCTCTCTTAACCTTGAACACTACTGCCTTCATTGCCCCACTGTCAGGTATCTGTTACCTCAACAAAATTTACTACGAAGAAACTTAAATAAATCATCCACACTTTGCGGGTTGCTAAACTTCTCAGTTGTTGTTTGTTAATGGAATACGATCTCAATATGTTATTTTTGCTGATAATTCTTTTTCTGTTGATTTCTAATGTACTGTAAGTAACTGCTAATATGTAACTCTTTGACGTCTCTAATCTCTCTCTCTCTCTCTCTCTCTCTCTCTCTCTCTCTCTCTCTCTCTCTCTCTCCTATTATTTATAATCACTCTGCCTGCTGCCGGAATGCCGATTGTGCTTATTGTGTTCTCCAGCAAACTTTCTGCGCAAACGACGGCACCTTCACTCCAGTACAAAAGAAGATAGATTCACTGATCTTGATATTTCTAAATGAATTTATCAGCATACTAGAAGGTTTCATAGTTTTTCACTCGTGGTTTCCAGATAGGAAATCATATTTGATATGTTTGTTGCATATCAAATGATTCAGACAATGTAGTCTACACATGACTTAATGGAAAGAGACTCAAAGTCTATAGAGGCAATTAGATTACTTTCTGCCGTAGGGGCATCCCGCAGGAACTCAGTATTCCGGTGGGATGTTAAGGTTAAATGGAACGCATACGAATATTTTTTGTTTTTGTTTTACGCGCCTTACTTAGTGCATCACTGCAGAGATCTGAGAAATGTGATAAGAATAAAGGTGAAGAGGGTTGTCAGGTTTATGGGGGTTTAAGCTTCCCCAACGCATATTAAAAGAGTAGGTCCTGCCACACTCTTCAGCTTCTTCCATGCTGCTATGAAGAATTCTTTTCGTCCCACATAGTACCAAACATAATAGAATTCTTTAGGCCTCGAGTCGACTGAATATACTTTTCACTTAACATTGAAGCTTTGATGCAAATGTAATTCATCCTGACCACAGTTTAGGTCGTTTTTTTTAATGCTTAAAATAATAACCTTATTGGATTATATTACTCTGCTAATTTAGTTGATATATTTTTGAGTATTTTTTTCCATAATCATGAACAATCCAAATACAACACGAACGTACTGACAAAAATTGAGATTACAAAGATGTTAAGTTTTAAGGTAAATATTTACCTACAGTATGAAATACATTCTCTGTTAAATACATTGCTAAAACAAATGATGAAGCTCAAGGTCAGAGAACGTGTTCTTTTTAGAAAAGAAAACAAAGATAGTTTTCCATGTAAATGGCGTATTTGGATTTAATTCCTATACTTAAAAAAATCCTCAGTAAACAAAAGGGGAACATTTCCATTTTTTAGTTGGCATCTTTTTCATCGATGAAAATCACTTATCAAACATAGTCTCAACACAGCTGATCCGTAGGGTTCAATTATTCGAGATAATTGCTTTTGGCGCAGCTAATTTGCTCATATCAGGAATATTGCTAGCATAAAGAAATAGAATTATCATTTCCTGATACGGAAACTGCTTGGAAATGTTTCGCATTTATCACAACTGTATTGCGGCAGTCTGCTCTATGTCGATTTTGGTGACAGTGACGAAATTGTGGGAATAAATGTAGTTTTATGATAATAAGGTCATTGTGGGTAATGCAAGTTCATGAAGTATGATGTTTTTGCAGGGATATTAGATGTTGCCAGGGGCAATGCTTATATTAAATATATTCAATTACATTGCTCCCTGGTTCTTATTTTTCTTTTTCTATCTCTAATTCATACTTGGATGATAACATAACAGCTTAAAGTTTATTTCCAGCTTCTTTTTATAAACTCCAGAGAGTTCATGAGGCCCACAAAAGCCTGCTGACCTAGTGTTGTGCCTTTTTTTTTCTCTCAAGAAGTTATCAAACCAACTTGCTTGAATTTGTTTAGTCCATTAGCAAACACTGGCATTTATTCTTGAACAACTCGTTCTTCAGAAACGGGCCACTCCATCCTCTTCAGAGCCTGTCGATATAACATCTAATATCCTTCAGTTTCTCGAAATCTCAAAGCCATCTCTTTCACTTATATGAGGATATACTTATTTTCAGGAAATTTGGCGACTCTTGTGTCATTGACGTTGTAACCTTTGGTCTTTCAACACGATCTACCTTTTCTGTATATCAGATTAAAAATTTCATTTACCCAGTACACTTTTTTTGAAGGATGAGAGTTATATATTTGCACCTTCTACTTTTCTACTGCATCTCTCATTCAGATTTTTCATTTCTTTCAACAGTAACAAAACGCACAGTCCTTCTTGATTTCCCTATTCATCTGAAGCTGATTCTGTTTTTGGAAAATATTTCTTTTGTCCTTTTTTCTATTCCCATCACGAAGCTCACTTATAATCATACGATCTTATCTGGATCTAATCGCCAATAACAAAAATACAAAATGACGATAAAATTTAACATTATCAATAAAGAAAGAATATGAAAGAGGAAAAGTGACTGTCTTATGAAAATTCAAAACCTTTAAGATGCCTGAAGAAATCTTAGATGTCATAACCACAAACAAATCTTCAAGTTCCAAAGATTTTTTTTCTTTACCCAAACTGAATGTTTCACATTCCAAGAAAGATAAAAATGAGAAATTTTTTTATATTTATTCCTTTATTAAAGTTAGTGACATTTTCATGCCTCAAGGGGATTTTAACTCTCTCTCTCTCTCTCTCTCTCTCTCTCTCTCTCTCTCTCTCTCTCTCTCTCTCTCTCTCTCTCTCTCTCTCCTGAGCGAGTATACCTGTTAGAAATATCAAGAATTCATTTGAAATATATTAGGTTTCTCTTCGTTTGATTAATTTATTCACTGATTATGAATTATTGCAACCACAGAAGGTAGTCAGATGAAGTTTTCAATTTTAATTTAAGGTGTTTTCAGCAATCCAAACCGCCAACAGTTTCCATGTGTCTGTGTATGTTAACTTGTAAATTCACTTACTATACAACAATAATGGGCAGGCAAAAACATTAATGATTCAGTGACTGAATTATTCTGCAGCCATCGCTTTATTGCCTATCCTTAGCTTGACATTCGGTATAAAACAGTTTTATGATCTCAAAGGTTTTCTTTGTCTCCGCTTAATTTCAACTGTCTGATATCGCTATATATATTTATATATATGTATATATATATATATATATATATATATATATATATATATATATATATATATATATATATATATATATATATATATATATATATATGTATATATGTATGTGTGTATATATATATATATATATATATATATATATATATATATATATATATATATATATATATATATATATATATATATATATATATTATATATATATATATATATATATATATATATATATATATATATATATAGATGTGAAAAATATTAAACGACGTAATCCCCATCTGTCATTTATATCAGCTTTCTTTGTAAACTTACTTTTACATTTCTTCAGTCTGCTAAGTAAAGGATCTAGCGTCGAAAGGCCTCGCAGCACTCCAGTGGTTCCGTTTCCTTCGTGGATTTTATCTCTATTTATATATTCATCACGTTCCATATTTTCGTGATTCAGTTATATATATATATATATATATATATATATATATATATATATATATATATATATATATATATATATATATTATATATATATAGTTAGTCAGGTTGTTGAAAGTCTTTGTGATTGATGCCTTTGTGCAATGCATTCTGGAAGCCGTTGTTATGACTAGTGAATAATTAAACCCGAGGAAATGGACGTGCTTTGGTACGCAATGAATAATACAGGCCAAGCGTTTCCCCGATTAAATGATGTTTGGATGATCTAGGTACAATATCAGTTTGCTAAGTTATTCAAACACAAATTGAGACATAATCGTAAAATTATACATCGCAATTCATTTGGTGAAACCATAACAATAATCATTGCTAACTGGAATCCATTTGGACATTGAAGTAGAAACGTGTTGTATAAATAAAAGAACTTTCTTTTTTGCCTATTTCATGTTAATCTTCTTTGCAGTATAAAATATCTATCAGATATTCTTGAAACTTACAGAAGTATGAGAACTTTAATAATAACCGTTGTAAAGTTGCAATGAATGAAATGAGGCCACTTTGTATATCGGTTAATTATTTAGTGAATGCGTGACGTTATTGGAATTAATTCCAAAGCAAACTTCCGTCAATATTTTTTTTTTTTACAGCTAAATATCATCAAAACTTCACTGTTGTCCGCGAAACTTTGTGAATGTTTTCAACAGCTTTTATTGCATTCCAGACTTCCGTTCTTATTAGATTTTCGTAACAAAAACAGACAGACACCGGAGGTAACTCTGCGGAATGATACAATTTAACTGGAGAGTGGAAGTGTAAATGATGCTTGAGAAGCGAAATGATTCCAACAATATATAAGCAAGTGCATCAAATGTACACAAAATGGGTTTGCTTCATGCATGTGTATTGTACACTGAATTGACACAATTAAGAATGTTCTCCAGCGCAACAGACGTAATAATATAAGGACGCAATATATGAGGGATGCATGAGAAAATTACATGATTCCATTTTTGCATGAATTGATATTGTTTGGAAGAATGATATCACCCTTTACGGTGTCTGATACAAGAAAGAAAATGTCCGGGAAATTTCTGGACTTTAAAATGGATAAATGATTTGCCAAAGAACAGAAAGAAATAAAAATATTACTAAAACTAATTACTAGCTTTTTTGTATATCAACAAAAATGTTGATATGGAAACATAAGCGTTTTTGAATTGGAAAACTATAAAACGAGAGAGTAAATATTAAAATTACTTGTTTACCAAGTTATCAAAAACTTCAAAGAAAGCATTTGGAAACCTCCTTAATCATAATGAAAAAAAATATCAGTACTGAATATTACCATCAACATCATAATCATCATAATCCTCATCATCGTCATCAAAAGCGAATAGCTCATTAAATGTTTAAAAAGGCGATTGATACCTTACCATAGGAAATCTCGAATCACAAACCCACAGTGGATAAAATCGAAAGAGACAGAGACTCAATAAGGAAGAGATTAAAATATGCCTATCTAAATTAGGAGCGGGATTATAGCTAGCGTGGAAATAAAAGATTCGATGAGGGAATGAGGATGAGCAATTAGGGAAATCACTCACAAAGGAAAGATAAGGCAGTGATTCTCAACCAGGGTGGAATTCCCACCGGGGGAATTTCAGAGTTTCAGGGGGAAATTGTAACCACAGATTGGCAGGCTCAGACTGGCTCTAGGACCACGCAAAACGAAGTGTGCATCGGCCCGTACTATTGAGAGGTCACGCTGGGCTTTCTCCGCTAGCTAGTGTGTTTGTGTTAGTATTTTGTTGCATATTTTTGGAATGCACCTTTAGAGGCAGACAATTTTGGAAAGGTGTTGGCGGGGGATGACATTCTGACACATGGTGAAAAGGTGCATGGGCCAAAAAATGTTGAGAAGTACTGGATAAAGGCAGCATGAGTGGAGGGAGGCGGTACACTTCGGAAAATGATGGTGCACAGGTCTACATGCATAATCACTCTTGTGCAACTGGTGCTTGACAAAATTTCGTTATTGATCATATGAACTTGTAGCTTAGTTGGTAAGCTGGCTTAGTGTTAGCTGTCAAGTTAAATGCCAAGGTTTGCTTGATCAAATCAAATCACCAGACGATGTACAGTATATATATATATATATATATATATATATATATATATATATATATATATATATATATATATATACATACATATATATATATACTATATATATAAAGAGATATATATACATATACTTTGAAAATATATATTATATAGTTGCTGATTATATATATTTATATATATATTTATATATATATATATATATATATATATATATATATATATATATATATATATATATATATATTCTATGTATATATATAAAGAGAGAGAGAGATAGTTTTGAAAATATTTAGTTAGTTGCTGACATTTCCTGTAAAGAGAAGACACTATCTCCAGCCATATATATATATATATATATATATATATATATATATATATATATATATATATATATATATATATATATATATTTTTTTCAAAGAGAGTAGAGAGAGAGAGAGAGAGAGAGAGAGAGGGAGTATAAGTATGAAATGTCTAGCAATTAACTAAATATTTTTTTCAAAAAGTCAGAGAGAGAAATCTTCTTTCTCTCTCTCTCTCTCTGTATATATGTGTGTGCATATATATATATATATATATATATATATATATATATATATATATATATATATATATATATATATATATATATATATATATAGAGAGAGAGAGAGAGAGAGAGAGAGAGAGAGAGAGAGAGAGAGAGAGAGAGAGAGAGAGAGAGAGAGAGAGAGAGTATGATTACGAAATGTCCAGCAGTTAACTAAATATTTCTCAGAAGTATTTTGACCTCAAACTTTTGCCATCTGATACCTCGGACGTTAAAATAGGATCGCCATAAAATTAGTGACTGAAACCATTTCAGTATGTAATATATTATACTAAATCATTTTCTTTTATAAACAGTGCAAGTAAGGGAAAGATAAAAGTATTCTCAAAATATCATGTCAAATATTCTTTATTTTCAAAAATGAATAATAGGAATCAACAGTAAGCATGAAGCACTGACATTCAAACATAGCCTACTGAGAAATAAATAAGTAACTTTATAAAGCAACAATTTCAAAAGCAACTTGCAGGAGGAGTGTGGGGCGCCAGCGGATCAGATGGGTGGATGTGGTGAGGAGGGATATGGGTGAGGTGGGACGGGGGAAGAAGATGCAAGGAATGGCAATAGATGGAGAAAGTTGACTCAAGTGGCCGACCCTGCTACACAGTGGGACTAATAAGGTCGAAAGAAGAAGACTACATATATACAGCATATATATATATATATATATATATATATATATATATATATATATATATATATATATATATATATATATATATATATATATATATATATAACATGTACAAACACACGCACGCAGATGCACACGGACGCACACATATATGTATAAATAAATAAATAAATGTATATATATATATATATATATATATATATATATATATATATATATATATATATATATATATATATATGTATATGTATATATATGTATGAGTGTGTATATATATATATATATATGTAAAAACGCTTGTATTTTACTATTTGTATATTATTCCTTCCCTTCAAACTTTATATCAACTGTCATCGCATCCTCTGGGAAACTGGTAATTAGCGAAATCAGAAAACTAAGAAATCGAAAAATCCCACTTTTGCATTAACCTTAGTTCTCGTGCCCAGCCAATCATAGGCTATCTCTCCCAAATGAACTCCTCTATATGCTAATGAATTTTCAAAAAATCACTGGGAAGACTCATTTCCTACCAAGTGACAAGCATTTCGAGTGACACTCGACAAGGACGGGAAAACGAAATGGGAGATGAAGCTGGGAAAAACTGCAGAGAGCTTTTCATATCTGCCATGGACATCTCTCGCAAAATACTTTTATTACCTGTAGTTTACTAAATGCTTTTTGTTTTATACTACATTACTTAATCAGATTGAATAAAAAAATTTTAGAATTCCTGATACACTGTTTATGTAAGAACTGTTTTAAAAACTGCATTGCGGTTGCTACTAACAAATATATTTTCATTTCGTAAAATCGTGAACCATGGTCCTAAACTATAAAAATCGCACCTGGTTTTAAGAACGCTTTTACCAATCACGCTTAAAAATAAGGACGGGAATGCCATATAATTAAGATAAGTGAAAACAATATTTCAGTTAAAGAAACACAAAGAACCACGAATTTGCAAAAGACTCGACCATATATCAGAAAAAATCCATTAAAAAAGGAAGCTTGGATTATAGATATAGAAAAAGAATGTTGCTCTCGAAATCTAGCGCCTCCATGCACAAGTGGCCTCAGAGCTAGTTAGAAAGTTGGATGTTTCTGTGTCTTCTTGAACAAGAAATTAATAGTTCGGGCAGGGATAATCATCATAGGCAATAGCCTGATTCCTAGTTGCTAATTTGGAGTTCTCCCCTCCCGTCTAACATCTCTTCATATAGAATCGTATATATATATTTATTCTTCCCACCATAGTGTTCAAATCTTTCCTCATGAATGAACCATTTAGACAGTACCCATTTGTTCATTAATCTAAACATCTGAATCTACTACCCAGGAACACAACTTGTTCTCTGTAAAATACTTGTACCTAAATACGAGTTTGCGGAAATTTAGGATCCATTTACGTAATAGAAGACATATTAAGCTTGCAGGTTACAACAAGAGAGTTTTGCTGGATCAGAGGAACTGATAACCTTTACAGATACGTCGAGGATGAAGTTTGGCAAACAGAACTTTCGTGAGTTTCAGGAGTCAGCAACTATTACGTGAAGTTCCCTTTTAAGATGAGATTCTCCAATGAATTACTTGATCTTCAATACATAATTTTCTGAGCAGAGGTCCCGTCGACAGAAGAAAGCGATGTCTTTACGGGTCATTCGTATTTACCCACTTTTCCCTCTGTTCAAACTCACAACCGTCTCATTTTCTATCTCAGTGGCTATCGCATTTACTTTACATGTCTCATATCCGTGTCATTAAAGTTGTTGTTTGAATTTATATTTCCTGATACTGCTTCAAGTCTAGCTATCCATCAGAATCAAAAGCCCTGCAAGTTAAAGAGAGAGAGAGAGAGAGAGAGAGAGAGAGAGAGAGAGAGAGAGAGAGAGAACAAGCAAGCTAGCGAGAGAGGGGGAGAGACAGCAAGAAAGAGAGAGAACAATATTAGTGCTGGCTTCAACATATAAGAAGTAGACGGAAAATGTGAAACTTTTATTCGGCGAGGGCAATAGTCCTCGGCTGAATCACAAAATCGGATTCCAATATTCATACAGGAAGTTTTGAGTTCATAAATCGTCTGCCCCTTAATGGTTCCCTCTGTCTTAACGCCATTCCTCCTATTTTCAAAATATCGATTTAAATAAACAATAAATACGACGAATCAAGGAGAGTTTCATAATTTAGGGCTTATCATAATCATATTGAATTTACAGTCTCTCCAGTCTCTCGCTATGTTCTTGTTATATCATTAACATGGCTGAAAGCAGGAATAGTATTCACGGGATGGGACATAGATACAAGGAACAATTAAAATAGTCTGTATGTCGCTGACGTTACAATAAATTCTGTTGCCCAGGCATACTGAAAAAAATTCAAGGAAAGGAAAAAATAACGTACGATAAAAAATATTTTGTCATGTTCTTCCTCAGTCTGATTTACTTGTGGCTTAAAAGGTAGTGTTAGCTTGTAACAGATTTAATCAAACAAAAGGAAAAATATAGTATGCAGGACTGTAGATCGCAGGCTGCGTCAAAGGCACAGAACTGTGTGTTTTGCCGTTAATGCCTCGATAAATTTGAATGACTTTTTTCGACGCTCAAAGAGAGGAAGGGAGAGTATTTGAGACTCAGAAAACTGAGAGTAGGGACATCCTGGAGAATAAAAGATTCACGCATTTTCCGTTCCGTCTATGTTGAAGCCAGCACTGACACTGTTCTCTCTCTTTCATCGCTATGCTGAAGTCAGCACTGACACTGTTCTCTCTCTCTCTCTCTCTCTCTCTCTCTCTCTCTCTCTCTCTCTTGTCTGGGCGTAAAAAAAGAGCGAAAGAAAATAAAGTTGTGAAGGATATGTCATTTGAGTCAGAGTTTTCTAATTGTTAGCTGCTTCACTCCTAATTTCATTGAAAGCGAGTTATTCAAGATTTTAAAAGAAATAGAGCAGTGACTGTGGGATCTTGGGACCCATTGTATTCCACAGTTTGTATGTGTTGCATCTTAACTGCATTTGTACTAAAGACATGAAAGAATTCTAGCTGTAAATCAGGAGGTGTAAAGAATCACATGTTTATTGATGTCAATAAATGAGAGGAGTCATACTTTCCTTTTCTTTCGTTTATTCTTACAATTTATATATTATATAATATTTATCTTGAATATATATATATATATATATATATTATATATATATATATATATATATATATATATATATATATATATATATATATATATATATATATAATACAATAAAGGAAAAAAAAGTAACACTTAGGAAAGGTAATACATCATTAAAAATGTGATTCTTTACACCTCCTGAGTACAGCTGGAATTCTTTTCGTGTTTTGGGTACAAATGCAGTTAAGATGCATGTGTGTTGTGGAATATGAGTCTCAAGATCCCACATTCACTGCTCTCTTTCTTTTAAAATCTTGAATAACTCACTTTCAATGAAATTAGGAGTGAAGCAGCTAACATTTAGAAAGCTGACTCCAATGATTCATCCTTCACAAATTTATTTTCTTTAGCTCTCTTAATATATATATTGATAATATGAATTTCATATATATATATATATATATATATTTACATATAATATATATATATAAATATATATATATATATATATATATATATATTGGAAACTGCAAGATATATACTAATATATATATATATATATATATATATATATATATATATATATATATATATATATATATATATATATATATATATATATATATATATATATATTGTGTGTGTGTATGTATTTTGACTCACAGAATTTTTATCCCGGTAATCTCACTCCCGGTGTTTTAACTCTCGGTAAGCTGAAATCCGGTTTCGTTAACACCCGGTAATTTGAGACCCAGATAAACAAATAGTTTATTTAAGAAACATATTTTTTTTTATAGCTTATGGCAATTAACTTATTTAGAAAATGGAAATGACATAATGTGATTGTTTACCAATTTAAGGCTTAGATTACATTTTTTTTTATTCAAGTATATCAGCAACATTTAGCAGTTGCAACCGATCTCTTGGCGGTGTGAAGGCATTTTTTATAATCATGTCTCATACCATTCAGAGTACTCGTGGAGGGCAGAAAACAAAGGCTGATGGATCGAAAATTTATAGGAAGTGTGAAGTGAAGAGTTGCAAAGCAAAGTGTTTTCTGAAGTTGATTAATCAAGATGAAAAGAACGAATTTTACCATGGACATATTTTTTTGCGTTATTGTATACTCCCTTACAGATTATATTTGTGACATCCCCTCCCAATTTTATTGGAAAAATACTTTGTTTGTCAGGGGGAGAGGTTTTTGTTTTTATTTTCATAAAAAATTTTTCTTCATCCTCTAACCCCACCTCTCGGTTGTCAACACATGAATTGCGAGAAATGTTTCCAGCTCCAGGACTTTTATTTTTGCTGACCTACGTCAGGGTTTATCGAGAAATCGATTTTTCAAGCGAGCTTAATCTTTAACATTTGCTTTACAGTTTCCTAGTAGCATTATTCACTCCTTAGAAGATGTTCAGTAATTATACCGAATAAGACTGGACCTAAATGAAATATGCAAATGAGTTTATGGTGCACTTTATCTTCCTGAATCTGACTTCCAGTATTTTTCTGGTCATGAATTTTCATAGATCAATAAAATCTCAGATTTGTTTATTATGCTTTGATCAACTTTTACATGAATCAGTTTTTTGCGCCATCATTCTATCATGTGATTTTATTATATTCCTTTTATTTCATAATATTTGTTTTCGTCTGCTAAAGTGTTTGCAATAATTTACCATCTTATATGTTGGCTTTTTGATTATATAAACGTGTAATCACACGTTTTCCTGCTCAACGAATTAATAATAATGGTTTTTCATCGTAAAATATCATTCCATCAACAAGTCCAAGTGTGGATCAAGGAAAAGTTACACAGCTGATGAAGTGCAATGCTTGTTGAAATAAGTTTGCACTGATGGAGATACAGTTATTATAAGAGAAAATGTGTTAACAAGTATTGAAGATTGGCTGACTTATGTGTTCGTTTTCATAGGTTCCATATATTCAGTTATCTATTTATAATAAATAGATATGAGTAACATATAACCTTTTTTAGTATCACACAAAATCCTGATAACAGAATATCAAATGCGCAAATTTTTATAAAAAAAAATAAACAAGGAAACAATTCAACATCGCCACTAAGCCTTTTCGCCCCGTTGTTCAATTCACCAATTTGAAAAGAAATAAGCCGGGCAAGGATGTATTTCTTTCTTTACACTTTTCCTTTTTGAAATAGAAGGAGTGAAACGTCATTTCTGGGGAATATATAGATAACGTATTAGTCCAGTAGGATTAGGGCTACTGCCATGTCATTTTAATCCCAAAATTCTTGCATGAAGAGACATTCTGGACAAGTATATGAAAAATAGAATGAAAGATCCAATGGGTAATATAGTTCTCTTTTCATTGTTGCCAGAGTTGATTTGAACCTTTTTCTCTTGTCTATCTTTAATTCCTTCATTCAATTATACAAATATTTTTTGAACCTTATTCTTACCAAATTTTCAATATTTTTTTTTTTATATCCCTGCAATTATTTTTCTTACAATTATTTATCAGTCTTCATATACGTTCACAAACCATATTGTGGCAGGAGTTGTCTTGACATTATGGGTTTCCTTAACCTATGCCTGCATGCACATATGTTTACATGAATACTTTAGTATACCATGTGCATCAAATTTGAGTAGTCCCGTACTATCCGTCATCTACAATTTTTCCTTTGCTATTGCTATCAAGTAGTCATTATCTTTTAGCACACTTTTCATAAAATTATGTGGAATATAACTATACCATTTAAACAAACGTAGAAATGTAGCTTTGATATATAAATAAAAGTAGGCAGGGTTTCTGTTATCTCATCTATGCGCACAAGCTGCAATTGAACAAAAGCTTCGTTTTCCTTTACAATTATTTATCTCATTGTAAACCGGTGGAAGGAGCAAATTAATAGCCTTACACTCCCGAACGTCTAATTAAGCAATAAATCATTCTGTTTATTAGCAACAATAAAACCACTGCTTTAAATTAGACTGCGAGCAATCAGCGAGTTGTCATCAATCTTGCACGGCTACCAGAGGGCGATAATTTATTAAGAACTTGTCAACTTTTGCAATCAGATTTAGTCACTGGTGTGACTGAATCTGATTGTAAAATTCTGTTGTTTCAATACTACAACATTGTTGACATCTTTGTATTTTACTCATTTGATTTCTGTTATAGAGAAATAGTGTCGCATATTACTTAAATCTTCAGTTAAGAAGTCTTTGGTTGTTATATACTTGAGCTATATAAAATTTGTAATGTATTCCAAATCACGAAAACACACAACCGTTACATTTCAATTTTGATTTAATTGTTACTGAATGTCACTTCTCAAGAAATAATTTTTTAACTAAATGGTGCTCCAAACATCTTAAAGAACTGTTCGTCTTCCTCCCTGATGGTCATTGTGGCGGGGGAAGGCCTGAGGCCTGTAGTGATTTGGCCTGGTTAGGTCCCCACTCTTGACCATGGAAGGGTGGGGTGGGGACCATCCATAAAACAGCTGCCAAACCAGTTATAAAATGAGCCAAAGAGACAGAAACAAATATAATCATATATATATATAATATATATATAATATATAATATATATATATATATATAATATATATATATATAAATATATATATATATATATATATGTATATATATATATATATTATATACATATGTATATAAAATACATATATATATATATATATATAATATATATATCATATGTATATATATACATATAATATAATATATATATATAGATAAATATATATATAAATTTAATTATATACAACTTATAATATATATTTATATATATATATATATATATATATAATATATAATATAAAAGAAAATCAAGACTTTCATTTATTTATATGTTCAATTGTTAGATTTGTTGTAAAGTGTCCCTGAACTAATACGTGTGGTGAACTGAAATATACAGGTTAATTTGCATACAACAATTATGAAGAAACTGATAAGACAAAAAAAAAAAAGAATCACCATTTTTGTAATAAAATCTTCATTATTCATTCTAACATGTAAGTGGAAACTCAATACATTAAACAGTCCAATCATTATGAAATTGCCAGCTTCCATGTGGAGCTTCAATAAAACTTTATATGTCATTATATATATATTTTATATATATATATATATATATATAATATATATATAATATATATATTCTAATTTTCTGGTGAACAACTTTACGTGTTGAAAGAAAAGACTCGAGTTCCCTTATTTATAAAAGAAAGCTGATCTTGCAGGAACTTCTTAGCAATAAAATAGAATACTTTCAGATCCAACTGAATTCCCTTAACGAATCTGACGAACAAAATGAAATCTGGAGGCTTCTCCCGAACTTGAATCGAAAATTGCACCTTTTTATAGTTTCTTTTATTTTATTTTAAATAGCGTCAACAATGTGAAGAAAAGGTGAGTTCTCAATACTTTTTGTCATCCCTCTGGTTGGTCATATCTTGACTCCCTTCACTGATGAAGCATATGACAGGAAATGTATCGATGGGCAATGCATACATATACATACTGAATTAAAAAAAAAAAATATGAGAGAATCAACTTCTACAGTAAAACCAAACGTTTCAGATTTTGAAAATAATGAAAACAAGAATGAGAAAAAAAAACAGTACCTAAATAAATCAACTAAAATCTAAACTTCCCTGAGAATAATCCAAAGAGAAACATTCAGATATATTTTCAAGTTTAAAAAAAATAGTAGACTAAATACCAAGTGCATAAATATGTGATTATTTTCAAAAGAATAAAGCAGACTGAAGCTTTTGAACAGATGATTTTCCACATGAACAGATTCCTACACATTAAGAAACAAAACAAGACCAAACCTTACTATAGCCATGATTATCTTGTATAGAGCTCATTTCATTGAACTGTTCAGATACAACAAGAGCCAGCAGAGACATGAAATACATTATTATGGAAATTAAATAAAATTAAATCCATATATTTGAGGAAGAGGAAACTTGCTTAAGATATGATGATATAACATTACGAAACCACATTACAGAAGAAAGGATACCTTTAATAATGATTTTTTAGTTAGATTTAAGGACATCATGACAAGCATATCAAAAAGTAAATTGAAATGGGATATTGATAAAAGTCACAAGGTTAATAATAATGCTAAGAAAATTTGATGATATATACATTTAAGCCATTTAACAATAATTACTTTTCACTGTGTTAAATGATAGAATTGGTCTATTTCTGGCCCTAGTAAAGTGTTTCTAAATTCTAGAGATGAATCACAGATGCTTTATATCCTCTAAGTATAGTGAATCAAGTGACGAATTCACTACTGTTGAGGGCATCTTCTTTTTGCTATTATTTGGATTCAAGGTTTACAGTGATGAGTATATTGAAATATGTATAGATAACA
Source organism: Macrobrachium rosenbergii (assembly GCF_040412425.1). Classification (NCBI taxonomy): domain Eukaryota; kingdom Metazoa; phylum Arthropoda; class Malacostraca; order Decapoda; family Palaemonidae; genus Macrobrachium; species Macrobrachium rosenbergii. Next base: position 59,374,893 of record NC_089748.1, read on the forward strand.
AAGAGGTTACAGGTGATTTTGGAAAAAATGGTGTAAAAATGGTGTATATATATATGCACTATATATGTATATACACACACACACACACAACACACACACACATATATATATATATATATATATATATATATATATATATATATATAATATATATATATATATATATATTAATATATATTATATGTATATATATAAATATATATATATATATTATATATATATATATATATATATATATATATATATATATATATATATATATATATATATATTATATATATATATATTTGATTTCAAATCAAAAAAGCAAAAAGAATTGAATATACTAACAATGTTTCAAAGAGTGGTCTCAATGGCTGTAATTGTTTATATATATATATATTATATATATATATATATATATATATATATATCTATATATATAGTATATATATCATAATATATATGATCTGCAAAAGATAACATTAGTATATATATATATATTCATTTATATTTATATAATAATATGTTTATAATAAAATCACAATCTTTTAACATTTGGGTATCCAGAGAAAAGTGAGAACTTTATCTTATCTTATTCCATGAACAAAATTAAGAATTCAACTTGTTTTCATTACATCTTCGTTGGGAATCTCTCAATAAAACATGATAACTTTATAAAATAATTTTCCTCATTTAAAATCGAAGCAGTTTCCATGTTCTCAGATTTATCCAGGTTTGGATAAAAACATTGAGCTTTAAATTTATAAAAATATTATATATATATATATATACTTTTATATAACATGATATATATGAAACATTACAAATGCCAATATATATATAGTTCATATATAATGAAGAAAATATATATATATATATATCATAAATAAGTTATATAAATCAAAATCACAAAAGCAACAAAAATCCAAAAGATCCATTTTGTTCCTTTGTCTTATCTTTATTCCGATTTTCTATAAGTGATAATTTATATCTTCTTCCACCATCCTTCCAATAAACATGAAAATATTTATAAAATAATTTTAAATTCTGGTAAAAATCTAGAATGCTTTTCCTCTGAAATGAACTGAAGGTTGGTGACAATGGTCTTAACTGTTTTTTAGTTCATTGGCTGCTTTTGGAAACCAGATTTTTGATTTTAACAATTTTTATTTTAATTTTATCATGTTTATTGAAGATTCAGAAGATGTAATAAAATCCCATATTCTGAAACATATAAAGTTGAAAATGGCCTGTTTCCTTAGTCAAAATGTGAATTTGATGGAACCTATGGTCTTCACCTATTTTCACTCAGTTAACTGTAAATAACCATCAAGAAACTATAAGTAAATTGAATATGTTCGTCTGCTTTTATATATATATTAACATATTGCTGCCTCAGCTATATGACCCACCTTATATATAATATCATAAGTATTTGATATATTTGTTTTATAATAGTTTCATATCTATGATTTTAATATAAAGAGGAAAATGTCGTTATCAATTATTCATATGGGAAGCATATATTTGTCTGATAGTTTCATCCCTGAACTAAGGATGTGGTGAACTGAAAAATTTCAGGTTAATTTACATATAACAATTATGAAGAAACTAAAATGGTCACGAAAAAATCACCATTTTGTAATAAAATTGAGCATTTCATTCTAAGCTTGTCAAAATATGGAAACTCAATTTGATAAACAATCCAGTTACATCTGAAATTTCTAACCTAACTCTCTGATGGCTCAATGGTACATACGGTGCTATATATCGCTTTATATATATATATATATATATATCTGCATAAATTTATAATATATATATACTATATATATATATCGCCACTATATCTCAACAGTATATATAGGTATATATATTTCCAATATATATATATATATATAGCTTATATTGATACTATATATATATATATTCATTGACTATTGGGTCTCATTCATTAATAATAACAGGATCGATATCTTTTCCATTAGATATATCTTCATTACGAACACGGGAAACTTCAGAACATCTCGGCAAAAAGACTTATACTGGCTCAATTTGGTACGCTTCTGCATTTATATAGCTTCCTCTTGTATTTGACACTTATTAAGACATAGTTCTTTATCAGCTATACATATATAGTCCTTCAACATGCGACTTCTCCAAACTGGGAGATCTTCAATGTTGATAGGGCATCAAGAATTTTATTTCATTGATAAAAATCACATCATAATGTAACATATATAAAAAAACATAATTTTCAAAGGAACTAGTTGAACTTCTAAAGAAAATCATCATTTCATTCTTCACGACGATAAAAGACAAATTGCAGGAACATCTCGGCAAAAAAATAGAATTATGGCTTCCTTTTAAACGAACTGAGTGGAAAAAGGCTGATGAAATCTTCCCTAACTTTCCCCAATCACTTATACTTAATCTTAAAACTGTCAACTATAGAGGAAAATTATACTTTCTTTTATTTTATTTTAAATAACATCAACATTGTGAAGAAAGCTAGTTCTCAATATTTTTTGCAATATCGCTGGTTGGTCATAAGAGCTCACTCCCTTTACTGATGAAGCATGTCAGGAAATGTATCAATGGACAATACATACATATTGCATACTGAAAAAAAAATATAAGAGAAAAACTTATACATTAAAACCAAACGATGGCTCAGATGGTTAAAACTAATGAAAACAAGAAAATAAAAAAAATAAAAAAAAAAATAAATCTATAAACTAATCACTAAAATCTAAACTTCCAATAGATGAATAATTTGAACAGAAACATTTGGATATATGTTAAGAAAAAATAGCTGAGATGTAAATCAGCAAATCACCAAGTGATAAAAATTTCCAAGAGCCAAAATAAAAGAGAAAGCAAATTGAAGCTGCCTTTAAAGATAATTTTTCCGACCTGAAACAGTTTCTAACATTAAGAAACAAAACAATACTAAATCAACTGGAAAGACTGATTGTTTGTCTTCTTGTAAAGAGCTCATTTCATTAAACTGTTCAGATATAACAAAACCAGCACAAACAAGAAATACATTATTATAGAAATTAGATAAAAATTAAATCCATATATTTTAAGAAGAGGAAATTGCTTAAGATATGATGATATAATATTACGAAACCACATTATAAAAGAAAGGATACCTTTAATAATTATTTTTAGTTAATTTAATTTTGTTAGTTAGATTTAAACACAGTGGTTAATGATAATGCATATGGATCATATAAAATATAATTCTGTAAATTGAAATGGGATATTAATAATCTTCATAAGACTATATACCCTGATATTCTGGCATATGGTTTTTATATGGATGATATATATAATTCTGTATTGTATTTATCACTTATATAAATTCAACAATAATTCGGCTTCCTATATAATATATATATATATATATATATATATATATATATATATATATATATATATATATATATATATATATATATATATATATATATATATATATATGTATATATGTATATATATATATATATATATATATATATATATATATATATATATATATATTATATATATATCTTATATATATTTATATATATAAATAAGTGTTAAATATCCTTCTTTTTATATATAAAGTTCCTCTGTCAATCGAAAGAATAACTAAATATATACTTCATTTTATAATGGCCACCTTCTATGCCCTCCCCCCATCCCCTATGCAACTCACAACATACACAGTAAAGAAATTCTCATTCGTGAAAAGGCGACTCACACAGACAATTACATTAATGAAAATACATCACAATTCTCGGCTCTGTCCTTCTGTGTCTCAAAGGGCTCCTCGACGCTAGAACATCATGACAAATGGCCTTTGAAATTTCAATGGTGAAACTCAGGTTCCCTTTGGTATGGATGTTTGGCTTGCTATCATGTTGTTTCTCTCTCTCTCTCTCTCTCTCTCTCTCTCTCTCTCTCTCTCTCTCTCTCTCTCTCATCCCGTTTCCATTTCTGCTTACAGATCTCCCTGCAAGGAACGTGGCTAATGAGCCTATTTTGTATGGATGTCTATTCATGACAGAGAGTGGTTGTGTTTGGGATGCTGAAACCATTGCTAGTTGCTTATGTGGATGCGAAACCGTTGTTCTCGATAATTCTTTGAGATGAATAAATACACCCTGTTTTAATTACTGGTCCCTTAGTTTTAGGAAACACCAAAGTGGATTTTTTTTTTTTTTTTTTTGACGCAACTTGGGTAGATGGAGCAAATTCTATTATAAACTTTCCTTTCACACGGTAAGGAATAAATCAAGAAAACGTATGATTTACATAATAAAATATTGCTAAATGAAACACATCTTCAAGGATTTATTAGTTAAAGTTTACTCCATTATGTCTTACTTTAACCTATTTAGTCTGCGTGATAGATATATACAGACTATTTCATTCAGTCATCTAATCTGTTCTTTCCTTCAATATCCAACAACTGCAGATGAATATATCATCTTCCAGATAATGAACCAATTTAGAGAGGAGGACTGAGGCTTGCAATGTGCCAACTTTTATGATTTCATTTACGAAATGCAGATCTTTTCCCCTTACCCTCTTTGGCGAAATGATAGGGTACGAAATCTCTCTTTCCCACAATAAAATAAAATGGCGACGCAACTCACTTCCTGCACCTCATACTGTGCTTATGCTTTTCCTGTTTTTTTTTTTATATATATGCTAACGGAATCTGTTAAGAAAAGTCTTGGAAAAGTGTGGAAATATATATAGTTTCTTTTATTTTAATTTTTTTGTTATGGACATTCAAAAGAACGTTTTCACTTAAAAAATATACTAGATTAAGTTATAATAATGCTATTGGTTGTTAACCATATTTGGATAAGGTTTTAGTGAGTTGCAACGGAAAGCCACATAGTTTGCAAGATAGCTCAAAATGCTCAAAGTAAAAAGACGGAAAATTGTTCCAACAGAGTTTCTAAACATCACCCAAAACTCAAATCTTTAATTATTAGCCTATTAAAACAAGCCTATGTGTTTGAATTATAACATATCCCTCCCGGGTTACTTCGACACAAACTATCCACGAATGACTTAGTCCAAAACATTCTGTTGTTTTTTCAAAGCAAATTCTTCCATGACCTTCACTGTACAAGGGACTTTCGTAGGCAAAGCGAACTCGACTTCCAGGAAACAAGCCTTGAACTCCTTTATTTGCACAACAGCTCCACATTTACCTCCCGTTTCCTCGGTTGTGTATGAATGAAGATGAGATACCATCTTTTACGAATCCTTTGATGTCTCTCTTTACGCTTTTTTCCATGTTTTGAGGAGAAGCTGCTTCTACAGGTTGAATGAGGTAGTGTTAAAATATTTATGAGGTCTGGAACAGGACTAAATCCTAAATGAAGCTACAATGCGGTAAACAGTTAGAAGTAAAGCTGCGATAACTAAAACGAAAACCCAGAAACTTCAGTGGCACTTACTCTTTTTTTAAAATTTATATTACCAGTTCCTTTTACAAAGTCGAGAGAGAGAGAGAGAGAGAGAGAGAGAGAGAGAGAGAGAGAGAGAGAGAGAGAGAGAGAGAGAGAGAGATTCTATTTATATCAATTTATTTTTCAGGCTGAATTATTAGCATTTTTTTTATTTCCCTTAGTCTGAAATGTACACGAATGTGGTAAAAGTAAATTTACTGTAATTGAAACTAGACACCAGAAATAGCCATGATTTGACGTCCAAAGAGCTGTAACTACACAAAAATTTGCACAGATGAGGTCAGAAATATTGTTGACGTCCTAAGAGAATTACAGAACACTACTTTGGAATTTGAAATCGACGAGGAAAAGTGACGGAGATTTTCACTCTTAATCAAATACTGGAAAGAAGAACAGCGAAAGAGTGGGAATGGCCACAATAAAAATGCACTTCTTTACGATTTACTTATATTGACTGTAGACTTATTTACCAGCCCCAATCCCCCACCAAAAAGTTGAATTCTTCCTATTTCAGTACATTCTGCAAGAACCTTACATATAACTAAAAGCTCCCTGATTTCCATATTCTAAAATGAAATATGCTTTCCAGCATACAAAAATTACACCAGATAATCCTCTGGAGAGCTCTCTAAATGAAGTTTGCATAACTTGTTCCTCTTCCATCTGAGGATATGTTCCATAACAAAATACAGTTTTTCGACGTTCAGGATTACGTGTGGCTTTCACTCTTTTGTTTCTTTGATAGTCAGTCTGATGTTAACTTCAAAATAGTTCATGAGAAGACAAAGGTATTTCTTTCATCACTTTCCAGCGATTTTTCTTTGATGCAATACCACACTTTTTTTCTTTTAGGCAACACAAAGATTTGAACTCTACACTGTCCCTAGAATAAGTTTAACGTAACATGAACAGATAGTTGGTTGGCAGAAATAAAATTTTAGTTATATTTTCACCCCACCACCCACCCATCCCCCAGAAAAACAAAAAGAATTTGATGGAAGAGACAGCAAGAGAAAAGCTCTACTAATATCTTGAAAACACTAGATTATGAGTCTCCCTTTATGTTTCCACAAACGGTGGATGAAGAAAGGATACATATTTTTCACTAAAGCACAGGGGAGACACAAAGCACATCAAAATAATTTAATCCTCACAGGCTAAGAAAACATTTACTTTTTTATGGATATACATCTTCAACACCTCGCTAATATTATGTGAGATATAACAAACAAAGAATTAGAAGGAGCACCACAGCTACAGTATATCAGTATATAGTTGGAATTCAACCTTTGTTATCTCTCATAAAAATGGTAATTGAGAGAATAAACAAATAATAAATTAGTCATAAATTCACGACTAAATCAGTGTTAATATCTCCAGTTTCATCAGAGCGATATGGTATGCGAATGCACAGCAAAATGCAGAAACGACCTAACAAAATCCCACGGAAGTCACAAGCGATGAAAATATTTTGGGAAAAAGACTGCAGTTATCGCGCATGGTTCACGTTGTTGACTTTTTAATCCGCGCCATTTTCAGCCCGTTTTTCCCACATTAATAGTTTTTCACGTTTTTAACTAACTGTCATTGATTTCCGTACCCTTTAATGAATCATTGGCAAGTTCTTATTAATTCCGCTTTTGTGTACGTTTACTGTCCGTTACTTTATATTTCATCTTGTTTTAGAATCTTCCTACACATTGAATTTTTCTAAAATCCATGTCGCCCCTGTGTTGTAAATTCTACTGTTCCTTTCCATGGAGAACATTATGAGAATCAAGATAGAAAGATGCTGCATAGCCTGTTTATGACAGAGAGAGAGAGAGAGAGAGAGAGAGAGAGAGAGAGAGAGAGAGAGAGAGAGAGAGAGAGAGAGAGAGAGAGAATATTAAACATGATCTCCTTTAATATAATCATTATCGTAGACAACAAATGATACCACACTATTAATCCCTGTTGAGTGTTTAATACGACTAAAGATTCTCATATTCATGTAGGAAATTTAATGTAGAATTTCTCTGAGATTCATTTTTAAGTCAACTAAATTAATGAAAAGTGGTAGTGGTTGACTTACAATCCCTCAGTTATGAGTTAATCCGTGCAACACTGCATTAATTAATAAACAGTCATCAAACAGTGCCATTACGCAGCCATTCATTCATTTGCATAACTGTGCAAGCAACAAATTTATCGATTTGAATAGTACAAAACTACTTTAATTGACAAAACGTATGTTTAGTAATCTTATACAGAGAGAGAGAGAGAGAGAGAGAGAGAGAGAGAGAGAGAGAAACCATTATCAGAGATATCAAATATATATATATAAACACATATATATATATATATATATATATATATATATATATATATATATATATATATATATATATATATATATATATATATATATATATATATATATATATATATATATATATATATATATATATATATATATATATATATATATATATATATATATATATATATATATGTGTGTGTATGAGAGATAGAGAGAGAGAGAGAGAGAGAGAGAGAGAGAGAGAGAGAGAGAGAGAGAGAGAGAGAGAGAGAGAGAGAGTCCTGTGATAACACTTTCAACGAAACTTGATGCCAAGTAGTGATATCAAAGACATTTTCAGAGCCCTTCACTTCAAGGTGTAATACGACCGCAGCCTTTATCAAATGATAATCATATTAGCGTAAAGAAATAAAAAAAAACAACCGATGGTTGATCTTAAGTGTTTTCATAAAATTCATGTTATGATTCAGCCACAAGGATCGTATGATCACAATATAATGACCTTGGTAGCTAGATGATTTAATAGTAGTTTAATTATTGATTTACATTTTTATTAAAAAAATTTTTAATGCATTTTATTCTTATAACTTATCTCAACTTTCTGTATTTCCTATTAACTTCTGCTATTTTTTTCCAATGAACACCTTATTCCTTGGAATCTTGAATTTTAAGTATTTTTTCGAGAGAGTGGAAAAAAAGATAAAACAATCATGTTTGGTATGATGAAACTACTCAGTACAAATTTCAACATACCACCCTCTCTCTCTCTCTCTCTTCTGTTCCGCTATACCTTGTTTTGTGTATTTCATGCTTACAAATTATAAGAAGAAAGTCTTTCTTCTCTTCCGCCTCTTTTGTGTACTCCAGCTTTGCTCTATTAAATGTTCTTTGTCTCCATTGAATGCTTAATTGCCTTTTCATCACCTTTACAAAATACATCTGAAATAAACAACCCTTTATTCTCTGCAAAGTATTATCCCATGATGAATAGTGTTTAGATTGATATCACTCAAATTTTCATTTTTGATGTCTTTCAACAGTTCTTCGTAGAGAAATGGAATAATTATATGTTGTCACATATGACAACTAATAATTTTCTGAATCAACTGGGGAGAGAGAGAGAGAGAGAGAGAGAGAGAGAGAGAGAGAGAGAGAGAGAGAGAGAGAGAGAGAGAGAGAGAGAGAGAGATTGTAAGTTTGAGCAGAGAAAAGACTTCGTTTAGACTGAACCTCCGTAAAAATATTATGGTGAAAGCTTCGTGTATTTATCTTCCATCCAGGACGGTGGGTTTATGCTCTCACCACCAGTGTATTGGATTTCTCGAGTGTGCCAAGAGGGCAGCCAAAGATTGGCCCGAGAATGGCCTTGACATTTGGAGAAGTCTGTGTGAGATTTTTGTAACTCTTTCCTCGTATGCATATTCCATATCTGAAGACTTTCGGCTGCATGTTTGAGTAACATTACTGTGTTATTCCTTTGTAGAATCGAGAATCATCCTTCTCAAAACAAGATGAATAAAAAAAAAGTTAAACTGGATTATTGTGCCGCGTCATATAGTAATGGCCTGAATGGAGAAACAAATCCACAGTTATGTATGCACATATATTTAAAGATAAATCCGTACAGAAAATTTTCTGGAAACTGTTCGATTCCATTTTTAAAAGGGGAATCGAACAGTTTACCGAAATCTTTCTGTACAGAATTGTCTTTAAATATATGTACATATACATAACTGTGGATTTGTTTCTCCATCTCAAAACTCATGCTGCCATGAGTATTTTAATTACTGACCTGAATGTTAAGAAATGACGTTTATTTTCCACGTTGCTCATACAGTAAAATAGTAAGGAACCGGAAGTCAACCCTTCGATTAATTATGACAGAGAAAACTCGTATGAGCACTGGCAATTTATGTTATGTGGTCCAAAGACGTTGTGCAGTGATTGCTAGGCACCCTTGGCTAAAAAACACTTGATGATTTGATGTGTCATTGGATGGACTGCAGAATTCTTTTCTTCTTTGATTACAGTTATCAGGATGGTATTATTAGCCCTCAGATCTTAAAAACTACTGAGGCAAGAGGGCTGCAAATTGGTATGTTGGTCATTCATCCTCCAATCATCAAACATCCCAAATTGCAGCCCTCTAGCCTCAGTAGTTTTTATTTTATCTAAGGTTAAAGATATCCATAATCATGCGTCTGGCAACGCTGTAGGACAGGCCACCACCGGGCTGTGGCTGAAATCTTCATGGGCCACGGCTCATGCAGCATTATACACTGTACAGAAAACTCGATTGCGCCAAAGAAACTTCGGCGCATTTTTTACTTTTTTTTTGTAATACTTGTGATTTTATGGTCATTCAAGAAGTGGTTTCTGATAAGCCTTAAAGGCTTATTGATTAAGCAAGTTTTATGGTACTCCGTTGCTTTCAGTGCTTTACATAAGAAGTATATACAAATTACAGGACATTTTGCTAAGTATAGAAAGTTCTATGTCATCGTCAACAATGGACATTAAAATTGCGGTGACAGTTTCTCTTTTGTTTCTCACCTGCGTGGGCGGTTGAATTTCTGGTTTCATTTTATGATAGGTTTTCGTCGGATGAAAGAAAACTTAATTTTCGTAGGTGCATGTGTACATGACCTATCCGTCCTAAGTTAACAAAACTTCATGGATACATTCTTACATAATGACACATATTTCAGCCTCGTTACTTTGTTTTCTACCAAATTCCAATGTCCTTTTTTGCTATCTCTCACCTTTAAAACAATGTTCACCCTTTACACAACTGGCCAATTGCCTATATTCTATTTCACGCAGCGCAACCCGAAGTCGAACAGAACAATGTCCATTACATTTCACAACTGAGTAAATGTGGCGTTGCCTTAGATTCATGGAAAACCAAGGAGATAAAGGAAAAAGAATGGAAACATTTCATGGAGACTGAATAAATCCCGTATTGTCAATTATGCATGCCGTAAATGACACGTAAAGATATATTCAAACTTTTAATATCTTTGGTTTGAAAAACCTGACTCATGAAAGGATTGTTTAACCTTTTTTATTGAACCTTTTACATTGTAGAACTTTTATTCATCTTCCGGGTTGTGGCCACGTTTTTACGGATGAGGTACAGACCACAAGCCTTATCACTTGATCTCAGCAGATGCCAGTGTAGATTAAGAGGTGGGTGGGCTGGTTAATGGTAGCCTAGAAGGAACCCGCGAACCTAGCAAACGTATGGCAGATGATGTACCACTTAGCCGCTGCGCCCCCATCGGAATATGTCGCCTTCTCACCCCACATGTTTTCTTTGATGGTATTTCTTGCCGTCACCTATCCAAATTCTGAACAGAGCTAGTGTCGTTAAACTTCGTCGGTCGGAAGGCTAGTGATAAAGGGTTATGTTACTACCGTTGACAAGGTGTATTTGCCTGCACTTATATGTAAATATGAGTTTAAACAAGTGTGTGTGTGTTTATGTGCAAGACTGTAACTTTGTAGAAGTTGTAGTATCATGCTTGCATCATTGTATTACCACAAATCTCTCCAAATTCCCTAAGTCCCGAAACCAAGATGATGTTATTCCAAGAAGCAGCCATCTGCAGGCTGAAGTTAACCAAACAGATGAGAACATACGGCAAACTACCCCAGAGTTGACTTTCAAGTTAAGCGAAACTTTACCTCAGGATCGATTGCGATTAACCTGACACGCAGAATGAGAGAGAGAGAGAGAGAGAGAGAGAGAGAGAGAGAGAGAGAGAGAGAGAGAGAGAGAGAGAGAGAGAGAGAGAGAGAGGTTTTACTGTATCTAAATATGCAGTGTTCATAAGTAATTTTAATTTATCTCGGCTTATAATTATGGCTATGATTGTCATTATGATAGATCGCCGTTATAACTGCACTGGATCTTTTATATGCTACTTAGCATTTCTAATGAATTTCTTCATTGGTAATACCAGGTCATATATGATTTAATTAGAACGATTCCGGTATCGGCTGCCCCTCTGCATTCATATGAAGGTCATGTAGGGTTCTTATTACGGGTGCGAGCGTTTCTGATTAGGATTTGTTCTTTCGTGAGCCACAGAAGTAGATACTAAAGAAACTGTCGTCGGCGTGTTTAAACAAACATGTCATCATTCATTGCATTCAATTCAAGAAAAAAATAGAATGAAACAGTTGTCTATCTTCTTGTGTATAATCTTATTATTCCACATTCAGACAAGTAAGTCAGCCGTTTTCAGTAACAGCACCACTAGAATTTAACTCGGAAGGAGTCTAATACACAAACCTTTCCTCTATAGATAATTCGGTACCTCGCAATTCCGTTAATTGGTGATAAAGAGTCTCTTGCTTGGCAAAGGAAGTATAATTCTGATAACTTTCACTTACTTTAATTCAGTGAGTTGCGTATCCCCTCATTACCTTCTCTGGGGAGGCGTTCTGGATATCGTGTAAAAGGTATGGTCATCTCCTCTAATCTCACTTGAAGCTGGCAAGTTAGCCATGAATGGATAAATCAAAATGGAGCTGGTTATGCAATTTTCCTCCATAAATTCTTACACTCCTGAGAAGCAATATAATACAAGACATGAGTTCATTAAGAGATCGAAAGAGATCATAAAGAAACTTGTATATCATCAAGGAACTATTGAGATGGCTATTTGTCTGTCCGTCCGCACTTTTTCTGTCCGCCCTCAGATCTTAAAAACTACTGAGGCTAGAGGGCTGCAAATTGGTATGTTGACCATCCACCCTCCAATCATCAAACATACCAAATTGCAGCCCTCTAGCTTCAGTATTTTTTTTTTTTTTATTTAATGTTAGAGTTAGCCATGATCGTGCGTCTGACACCGCTATAGGTGCCAACAACATAGGTCACCACCGGGTCGTGGCTGAGAGTTTCATACAGCATTATAAGCTGTACAGAAAACTCGATTGCGCCGAAGAAACTTCGGCGCATTTTTTACTTTTTCGATTAAGAAGGAGCCATGGATATTGCCCAGAGTGATTTTGTAGTTATTTGAGTATGAACAATTACCATAGATTACCAGTACCTTGGAAAATAAAGAATAAGAAATTGAGCCCAAAAAGACAGACTGCTGAGATTCTCAGACTGAATATTAATTCTCCTTGAAGGATATCATGAAAACGTTTTGAAATTAAATGAGAGCATAAAGGAAACCGACTTATACCGGTTATTTCATTTCTCTACAACATATAAGGCTTGCGAAATCGGGACGCCCTCTCTAAAGTACGCCGTTAAATGTCGCGCAATTATCTGAAATTGGTGTAATTACCAGCATTTCTGAGTGAGTTAAGATGCAATTTGTGTTAACATCCTACTGCTCTTGAGATGCCTTAAACCCCATCCTGTAAAACAAATAACGGATGTCACATCGGTGTTTATGGATATTGTGTGTTCACACAAACAAAGCCACTCCAACATCTCCTAAAAACATAACAGACACCTGACACGTCTCTAACTGTCGACCTAACCGCTCAACGTCTCCTCGCTGCTAGGAGAAAGGGAGCTGGTGACTGGTACAATACATGTATACGCTACCGGGGTCTAAGCGATGTCAGGCAGGGCAGCCGATCGAGACTTTGGTCTACCCCAAAGCCAAATCAAAGTCGTTCAAAGAAGGGATCGTGCTTACCCCATACAAAAATAGCAAAAAAGCACGTTAAAAGAAGCTTTGCGGAAACAAAATTCAAAATTATGTATATAATAAATCAATTTTCTTTATACCAGTCCAGGATTGTATAAGGACAGATGTGTTATTTTCTTATATTAAGGAGCAGTAGGAATCTGAAAGGGCATGGTGTGCACTAGCGAATAATGGTTCCAAGTACTGTGCCATGCAGAAAAAACTGCACGATTCTAACGCTTAGTTTTCAGTGGCTGTTCTCCCATGAAGAAAACCTGATGAGAAGGTGCTAAGAAGAAAAGGAATGAGGCAAAACAGGAATGTGATAAGGAGGAAGTACAAGACAATGAGCCAAAGAGGACGAAGTACTGAAAGACTCAGCCGCACTCGCGATGGTAATATCAGGTGCGTTTTTTCCAACGGCTTTTCTAAAATCGTGCATGAACGCCAAATGAGCAGAATGTCAGTCACAGAAAGAGCATCGAAGATGCCTCTTCTGCCTTTCTGGATGCCTCAACAAGTTCCAGGAAGTTCTGTGCGACTGAATGTGTCAATAAGGCTCGTTGATGACGCTATTCAGTTTCTCCATTTTTGCGTATATTTTCTTTTCCCTGGAACAGGATGGAAGCGTAATTCTGAATGTTCACGTGGACGTTTTATGTATGTATGTGTATATATGTATATGTATATATATATATATATATATATATATATATATATATATATATATATATATATATATATATATATATATGTGTGTGTGTGTGTGTGTGTGTGTGTGTGTGTGTGTGTGTGTGTGTGTGTGTGTGTTCTTGTCTTAGGAAATGTGTTGATTGCATCTTTGAGGTCTACTAGCTGGACTGATTTTGTCACTAAGAGCAATGGAAATTTTAAGATCGTGGTGTCATTTCCCGTCTATTTGCATGCAAAATTAATCATTTCTATCTATTGGCTTTACGTATATTGCATTTTGTATTATTTCACATCTTGCTTCTATGAATGGTACTATGTAATGGTATAACTCCTGATATTATCTGTTAATGATGGTGTTGTTGCAATATAAATTACACAATTTACTGGGAGTCAGCTCTTTGTTTGTTCTCTTGCTGTAGTTGCACAAGTCCTTTCCAGGCAGAACATTAATTGGTTAGCATTTAATCTAAATTAACTTTATTACTTGATTTTTAACGCAAGCGGTTCGAAGGTGCCTGCGTCTAAATGTTTCCGGTGTTGCTTTCACTTAAGTTTATATTTAAAAGCTTCGAATAAGACATAAGCCTTCTTTTCCAAATTCTAGTTTAATCATACTTTTACCTTGATATTTGGTTAAGATATGATCTACTGCGAATTTCCTTGGTTTACTGAACTGACTTATCAAAGGAATAGAAAAGATTGAAATGTCTTATATACCAAGTCATTTCTTCTTTCAACGTTGGTGAATCTGGTGTGCTACGTAGAGAAATGAAAACAAATATGTATCTCCTATTTCATTTTTCTTGCATATGCCTCATTTATATAATCTTGAAAACTAATATATATATATATATATATATATATATATATATATATATATATATATATATATATATATATATATATATATATATATATATATATATATATATATATATATATATATATTTTATCTATATAAACTTTATTATTTTGATTTTCGATTTTATTTGCCTTCATCTTTTCTATCACGATATTTCACTTCAATTTTATATTTAAAAGCTTCGAATAAGTTTTCTTGAGCCTCAATCAAACCTTGATATTTGGTATATCAAACAAAGGAACAGAAAAGATTGAAATGCCTATATATCATTTCTTCTTATAATCTGGTGGGAAAACAAATATGTATCTCATATTTCATTTGTATATATTTTTATATAATCTTGAAAACTATTATATATATATATATATATTTATATATATATATATATCAAACGAACATATTTTTTTTATTTTATCTTTTTTATATATAGTTTCATGATATTTTCTATCACGATATCCTTCAATTTGTTCAGTTTTCGTTCAAACCATAATCAAACTTTCACGTTGAATATAGGGGAAGCGTGAGTGTTTGTATATGAGCCTGCCATATGAACGTAATAAAGACAAATTGCAACGGGCCTGTCGACTATGAGGTAGATTAACTGCAGGGCAGGATCACAACTACGTATGTAAGGGCGTTGGAACTGGTGGTAATTGAGTGCGCTGTACATGTGGACAATGTAGGTCACACACACACACCCATATATATATGGGTGTGAGTGGGTGTGTGTCTATATATACAGTATATAATTTATATTACATACAATATATATATATATATATATATATATATATATATATATATATATATATATATATATATATATATATGTGTGTGTGTGTGTGTGTGTGTGTGTGTGTGTGTGTGCGTGCGGGTGCATTTGTAGGTGGTAGTATAAGTCGATAATACGAATCACTAGCAAAATATGATTGTGACTGAAATCAGCAATTGTTAAAAATTTAAAAAAGTAATAATATTCATCACTCTAGATTGCCAAAGATCGCATGCCAAGAAATTCTATTTATTTCTTAACAAAAACAATTACTACATGTCGTGTGGTATAACCTAACCACCGTCCTCTTCCGCAAGATTGGAGAGAAAAAGAAAACACTGAACAAAAATCGAAGTCAAATCCCCTCTTCTTCATTTTACGAAATATTGTGACCTTCGAAGAGCTTAATTGGTTTTGGTTTCCGGGAAGAAAGACCGATTTCTTAAGGTTCCTTCAACTTTTGATCGTATTTTTCTTTAGTATGAAATTTCTCTTCCATCTTAAAAAAAATATATTGTTTATATGGACCTTTTAAAAGACCGAATTCTGAAAGAAGAAATACGAATGAAAGTCGGACTCGTTTCTATTGACGGAAAGTTCTTATTGTACTCCACCTCTTGTCTCTTGTCTCTTCTCTTGTCTCTTGTCTCTTCCGTCTTCATATATTTCATAACCCCTTGAGGCTCTTATCGGGTGAAATCAATACATGTCTGAGTGAAGGGTCTATGAAATGGAATTAGAAAACATTACAAAGGAAAAAAGTTGGGGTGCATTGAAGACGATGATGAGGACGTGGTAATATGGTATATATATATATATATATATATATATATATATATATATATATATATATATATATATATATATATATATATATATATATATATATATATATATATATATATATATATATATATATATATATATATATATATATATATATATATATATATATATATATATATATATATATATATATATATATATATATATATATATATATATATATATATATATATATATATATATATATATATATATATATATATATATATATATATATATATATATATATATATATATATATATATATATATATATATATATATATATATATATATATATATATATATATATATATATATATATATATATATATATATATATATATATATATATATATATATATATTGTATATATATATTATATATTACCACCAACCTCATTTTAAGTGTTTTGTAACGTTGGATCAAACAAGCCTCCATTATTTGTGTATTAGACCATAAAAATGAGAATTTTGTTTTATGTTTAATATTTCTGTGGACAGGGGGCACTCTTCCATAATGTGCTCCTCCAAATATTAGCAAAAGTTGCACCCAGAGGCGACCCCATTGCCATCCCATCCACCTTTTTATAATAAATTGTTATTAAAAACAAAGGCCGTGTCCATCACGGCCAATTCTAAAAAGGTTCTAAAGAGGTCAAGGGTAAAATGAACAGTAAATGGAATCAGGTTAAAATGATTTGGCCAAAATTATATCAATGGTTTCTCGGACAGGTACATTTGTGAAGAGTGTTTCTACATTTAAACTGGACATATAGAAGTCTGAATCCTGTGGAAATATCGGTGTTCTAATTCTTCAGAATTCTTTAAAGTTTATTGGTTATCAGTCAACGGCTCCAATAGCGATACTAAAAATTTTTTAAGTTTTAGGTTCTGTTTTCTCTTAAAGTAGATCTGCAAGAAATTGAAACTTAGCATTGTAGTCGCTCACACATTTCCTCTGTTTTTAAAAAGAATCCCCACAGTTTCATTTCTTCCATAACGCTAAATCTGTTTCATCTTATTTTCTAATGCACTTAAGAAGGATCATTAACCCTTCTCTTGTGTGATCTATGCTTTACTTTACTGAAGTAATGTTGGTTGGAATATCACAGAACAAACATTTAATCAAAGTTCGATTGCCATCTTCATCACAGAAAAAAAGCAAGTAAAGAAATTTATAAATGTCTGACTTATTCCGCCATCTTCAAGATAAACATGTTGATGAAAATGATTAAGGCAGAGAGAAAAAAAGAGCAAGTAAATGCCATAGCTTAAATGAAATGCCCGAGGAAATGTCTAAAAAACTTATTCCATTTCATGATTAAATATATTGTCCTCCTCTAATTTTGAAATGATAAATGTGTTATGTTTAATGATAAACATGTTGAGATGAACTTGATTAAGGCTTGATAGAGAAAAATTGTTATTATAATATTAATAGAAAATTTAAGAACGATTTTAGGTTGACATCACAATGCCATTTCAAAATGTCACAATTGAGATAAGAAAATGCTTTGTTTTGGGTTAGGAGATGAATAAAAAAGAATGTGTATATTTTTCCCATCAACGATATTGTTGTTGCTTGTAATCACGTATATCCTCCTATAATTTTGACATCAATTTACTTTTTTGTAAGTTACATTTAAACGTTTTGCTTGGGATGATAACTTCCTTGAAGTGTCATATTTTTAATGACGTTTAGCATCAGATCTCAAAAAAATGCTTTAATGACATCACGTAATTGTTTCACTTTACTGGAATAGCGTTTCATTCTGATTTCTGAGACCAGAATTGTTATTATAATTTTAAATTAGTAAGAGATTACTTTAACGTAATTTTTGGTCAAACATTAATTTTGAGATCTTTCTTGATAAAATATTTAGTATGTGAACACGTGTGGTGTGTAACCAGGGCTTGTGATTTACAGATTTCAGTTGTCATCAGTTGAGATAAGATTTTGAACAAGGAAATCATTTTGATAAATCTTATGTGTATTTTTGTGTGATTTCTCTTTACAACAGATTTATATTTTCAACATTTTTTGTGTTGGTGATTCGTCCCAACATTTATTTCAAGACGATATTTCTTGTCATTTGTTGCATGTTCGACATCATATTCATTTAACATTGCATATTTGATTTTGATATCTCAAAAGAAGATTTTCTTTTTAAATCTGATGAGTAATTCTTGATAGTCATGTTTTGTAAGATTTAAATTCATGATCAAAACGTTTTGTTTTGTTTCATAATTTAATTCAAAATTAATTGAGTGTTGTCTTAATTTCAAGTAATGCTTAAATTTTAGTATTCTAATTAACACCCAAAAATTATAAACACTAAATTTTGTATTTAATGTTTTTTAGAAAAAAGCTTCTTTAGTATTTATTGATCACCAGTGAATAGGATTGATTTTAATGACATAAATATTGAAAAAAGTGATAAACATGTTTTGTTCTTTTAGTTTTGCTGAATTACTGGAAACAGTTAAAATTTGTTTCATTCTGATTTCTGAGACCAGTTCTAGTTTAATTTGGTTCCATCTATTCTGTAGACTTAAATTGATTTTTTAATTAGGAAGTTTTTCTTACTTTAACGTAATTTTTTTAGAGTCAGTTAGTCACTTAATGTAACATTAACTTTGAGATCTGAATTTTGAATCTTGAGATTATTTTTAGTTCGTAACTCAAGATATAGCCTGGTAAAAAGTGTGTATTTTGTTAAATGTATTGAAAGGAACTTATATATATGGAAAATATTTGCAGTTCAACCTGTAGATTTTATTAATATATATATTTCAACAATCGTTGTGTATATAATAATTCTGAAATTTTACTTATTGATACCATGGTATGATAAGTTAGGAAATTTTGACAAGTGAAATCATTATTGATAAATCTTATGTGTATTTTTGTTTGATTTTCTGTATTTACAATCTCTTTTAATATTTTCACATTTTTTGTGTTGGTGATGTAACATTTATTTAGTATATAATGTTTTAGCTAAATATTTCTGGAAACATAATTTAACATTGCATACGTTTTCAATTTAAACTTGCAAATTTTTTTTAAAAAAAGAATTTAAGCATTGCAAAGCATGATCTTGAAACAGATTTGATATTTTACTTATTGAGATGTATTAAGTTTTCTTTGAAGTGAAATTTTAACTGATTCCTAATATAAGATTGATGTCATTTTCTGATAACAGTTTAAATTTTGCAGATTTAATTTAAATTCCTGTATAATTTAATCGATAACAAAATTAAATTTATTTTGTTTCATAATTTAATATTAATTAAATTGGATTGTTGTTTTATAAGTTTCAAAAATATCTTTTAAATCTTAGTAATTTTTTATGATTTAAAATAAAATTCCAACATTTAATTAATAAAATTGTTTGTGAAAGTTTTGATTCAATAACAAATAACATAACTTTGAATTTAATAATATTACAAAAATAAAAAAACAGATTGGAAAATTTAATTTTTTTTAAAATAAAAAAGGCAGTGTTTCATTTATTGATCACCAGTGAATAGGATTGATTATGTGTGACATAAATGCAAAGTGATAAACATGTTTTGTTCTTTTAGTTTTGCTAAAGTGAATTAAGACCAGGGAAACAGTTAGAGTTTTTGATGGAGTGAATCTTTTAAGTTTACTTTGAGATTATTTCTAGTTTAATTTTTGATAATAAAAAAATTCTTAAGGGATTTCTTTGTAGATAGACTTAGTTTGATTTCAAGTTTTCTTAAGTTTTTACCTTTAGAAGTTTTGGATTAATAACCAATGTTACCTTTAGAGTACCTAGGTACTCCAAATGTAAATATTATATATATTATATATATATATATATTGCAGTAAATATGTATATATATATTTGTATATATATATATATATTTATATATATATATAAGATGATATATATATATATATATATATATATATATATATATATATATATATATATATATATATATATATATATATATATATATATATATATATATATATATATATATATATATATATATATATATATATATATATATATATATATATATATATATATATGTGTATGTGTGTGTGTGTGTGTGTGTGTGTGTGTATGTATGTATATGTGTGTGTTTGCTGTATATTTAGAGAGTCAAGTGGACAGAAAGGCCACACAAGTAAAAACCAAAAGCCACATTGGAAGTAAATATGGAGGCTGAAAAGCTGATACGATTCGTGTGTTGACAGTCGTGAGAATGGGTGAGAGTAGAAAATCCTCGGACGAAAAAACTTATTTTTCTCAAAGATTTTCAAGAAACATCTACTTCATAATTGAGGACACCTGGTTTCTGGCGGAGCCCTTCTGGTCTATTATTAAAACTCAGTTGAACGACTGATAAACTGACAAAAAGTTAAAGAGAAAATATATAGAAAATATTTAAGCAAAAATAGCATGAAGTCGAAAGCCATTTAAATAGATATGGTAGCTTACTTGCACCAGAACTTATTTACATTTTTGTTTTCTTTAGGAACTGATGTGACGGTTAACTATACGCGCGAAGATGGATCATCTTTTTCGGAAACAGTCATAAATATTTAGATATAATGCGATCTGTGAGCCAATAGGGGCAATCAGATAACAAAATATATTATTGTATGTAACTGAAGAGCGAATATTTAATCAGTTATGCTTTCCCTTATTGGAATTATCTACAATTCCAGATAAGTTAAAAATTTTACTAGTCTACTTTTATCCACTCCCTGAAGGACAATATAATAAAGCAGTCCAACATTTTTAATAGTAAAATTGAGGCTGAAAAGATAATAAAGAACTAACAAACCATAGAGGAACCCTTAGAAAAGTTTATATACAAAAATAAAAAAAGAGGCAAAAAAGTTATTTCCTAGAGAACCTGGTTCAGCGGATGTGACTGGAAGATCAAGTAGGGTTGGTTCCAAGGGCCTCTGGACTCATTAGGAATCTTTGTCTATTAGTTGCTGACTCCAAAGGCATATTAACATAATTGCGTTTATTATTTACTGGTGCCTCTACTGATTATGTCGCGGTTTGTGTGAAAGTCAATTTCGGCTAAAACTAAAGAGTCGGTGGACGTTACCACAACCAGTATGAATGGCTTAGGATTTGCAAATGATTTTAAACTGAAGAAGTGATAGGTTGAGGATAACAAAAATCCTTGAAAATTAATACAAGCTTGGGAATATGCGGAATACACACACATACTCACACACACATATATATATATAGTATATATATATATATATATATATATATATATATATATATATATATATATATATATATATATATATATATATATATATATATATATATATATATATTTCGTTTCCCGCGACTGGACATCACAGCCACTTCACTTTCTTGCACTTGGATCTTACGGCTTTGTAGTGACAAGCATATCCAAAAAAGCGCGAAGAATTCGAGAAATTAAGAGGGCATTGTGGCTATTATAATTGCTTATGTCTCTGGTAAAAGTGACTAGCAGATTCTACATATACAGTATATTTCAGCCTAAAAAGCAATAAAAACGATTGCCCACTTGGCTACGATGGTGAGGATGGGTCTATTCCAGTTCTGATAAATATATCTGAAAACGACAGGTATATGTATGTACGGGAGTTAATAGACTTTTATCATTCTCGTGGTCAGTTCGGCAACGTGACCTCTTTGTGATTATGGTGACACGGGTTCGTTTCCCGCGACTGGACATCACAGTCACTTCAATGTCTTGTACTAGGATCTTACGGCTTTGTAGTGACATGCATGTCCAAAAAAAGTGCGAAGAATTCGAGAAGTTAAGAGGGCATCATTGTGGCTATTACAATTACATATATATTAGTTTATTCACATCACTGTGACATTTTATATAAAAACACTAAGCTACCAAAGTCGTTTAATATCCAACTCGTGCTATTTCGGGAATCTCACCAAAGGGGAATTATAGTGATAAAATATGGTGTGGTGCCTAAATGATTCGAACACTCGACATTATGAACAAACGACTTCCAGTCGACGGTCAAAACCACTGTAAGTCGTTGGTTCATACTGTCGAGTGTTCGCGCCACTTAGGTACCAAACCAGTTATCACTTAAACAGTAACTCCTTCGGTGATACTCCCGAAGTATATAATTAGATATTAAACGACATTTGTAGCTTAATGTTTATATATATATATATTTATATATATATATATATATATATATATATATATATATATATATATATATATATATATATATATATATATATATTGTCAAGGTTATATTGTATATTGTCATATATATACATCCCTCCCTCCTGTAGATTTCCGTGCATTATTTAATTTTGAAATAATCTGCTATTCATTTGAATGTCGGGCCGGGAAATTTTGCGGGCGACGGACGGAAACAAGCATAGTTGGAACCAGATCAGGGCTGTTAGTACCAGTGTGTAGCAGTGGGGGGAACACCCCTTATCGCCTGATCCTGGGAGACAATAGGCACTCCCTTTTTCACCCCCATCACGCGATGGGGAAGCATTTAGGTATGGGGAAGGTCAAATAGGCCATTTAAAGCTAGGGACCAGGTAGGATTTTAATCTTAAAGCACCTAATTCTAAGTGTGCTTTTCCTCTGCCCTCTTTGCTGGTTCTCTTGACATATTTGCAGGGATGTCGGACTAATGCTGAGGCCCCACAAGACACAGCTAGCTTTGGAAAAACAGAAGCTTTCTCATCTCAGAACCGGGTGGGTCAGTCGCCCTATTCTCCGTTCACGCTGGTTGAACTACCGACGACGGACAGCCAAGATGACTGTTGGTGCCACAATTATCAGAGAAGATTTGTCCATCGCAAATAGTCAGTAAACCAGCCCTTCCCCCTTTTACTTCAACTCCTTAAAATTCCATTTCTTTAACTTTAACTCCTTCCTCCACAAAGCAATCCTCCTTTGTACGAGTCCTGCCTGCCTCCCATATCTTGCCATTAATGTGCCTTGAATTTCAGTAGAGATCTCGTGATAATCATCCATTTATCCCTCTCCCTCAGTGCAATTTAAGGGCTATTTAGGCTAAGCAATATAAGTGTTAATTTTCTCTTTGTGCGAGTGCGTGTGCTTGTGTTAAAGCCCAATCAATTACAATTTCCATACTGTGCAATCGTGATCTCCTTATAATTATCTGCTGGGCTACGTAGTGGTTAATATTTAATTGTGTAAGTATCCCCATTTATAAGGGGGATTCCATTTCCGTCTGTGTGTCTCCGTGGTTAATCTGGGACCTCTCTTTCAGGAGAGACAAGCTGCCCGATTGCACTCCGTGCTCCATTATTTAGCCTGCCACCCCACAATCTTGATATTCCTGGTCGCAATCGATACCAAATCCGTTGTGGCCCGAAAATGTTCATATGAATTATTCTCCCATCCAGGAGTTCCATCATTTGCATCATCTGAGACTATTTCGTGTAATCAGGGCCTGACTAACTATTATTATTATCATTGGATTGATTGTATTGCACATTGGCCCCCTTATTAATCAGCTTGCTTGTTGCCAATCATTGCATTATTGTTCCATGTGTCCTATTAACGAGTCTGCCCATCAGTTATCATGTCGTATTGTTTGTCCCCTTGTTTCATTGCTAAAGTCTCTGTAAATAAACCCCTGTAAATTTGTAAAAGAATTCTGATTCCAAATGGCGACCTTTCTCATTCAATTGTAAATCCAGGAAAATCTAAGGTAAGTTTTCAAATAACTTTTCCTTGTGCTCATAAGCTGGGCTTTCTTGGTTTTGTGGCAGCATCAATATCAATCTTGTTTTAATTTTCCCCAACCAAGAACTCCCCAATATATATGACATATATATATATATATATATATATATATATATATATATATATATATATATATATATATATATATATATATATATATATATATATATATATATATATATATATATATATATATATATATATATATATATATATATATATATATATATATATATATATATATATATATATATATAAATATATAAACTCTGACTCACATCAGGACCATACCCCAGTCTTTCAGATGAGAAGCCTGATGTTTATGTATACAAAACACAAGTACGCATACATATATTTACGTATACAAAAACACAAGTACACATATATATTTTCTCTTGAAAATAGACCTAAACCGAAGTAGCCATCAATATCAAGCTTGAACATTACTATAAAATTTAACTGTATTAGATGGCAAAGTAACCTGTAAGTAACCTGTCGAAAACTAAGCAAGGTAGAGGGTTCAGAATGAGAATTCAGGCAGACCTTTAAGTCGATATAAGACAATACAAAAATAAATATCAGATACTAGACGAAGAATAGCCGACACTATGGTAGGATTTCGACAAAATTGTTGCTTCGCCGGCGATACAATATTTGCATCCTTGAGTATAATCTGTGGAAAGGTAAAATAAGATGCAATCTCTTGGAATCCTCTTTTTATTTAGTTCCTCAGAGAGCCAATGCTCATAAACACTGATATCTGCAAATTCATTATAAAAAATAAGCACATCTTATTGCATAAGCTCTTGCCAGATAGACAAAGAAAATATTCTTGAAAAACACACAGAGAGCAAGGCAAGCTATATCTTTCTTTTCTGAGCAAGGCGACGTCTGCGATATCGCTGGAGTTGATAAAAAAAAAAAAAAAAAAAAAAAAAAAGCTAGTGGAGCAACATTGAGGAAACATTTCCTATATGAAAGTGTTGCTCCTCAGTCTGTTGTCATTGTAGTGAGTTCACCCAAAGAAATAAAAAAGCCTTAAACCTTTCCAATATTTCCTCTCGGGTGACAGACAGAGAACGTTTATTTTTATCAATAGCCTGAGTTTGCGCGCGCTGGGGCATGCTTTTGCTTGCTTTGCCATTTGTGTATATACGTATGGTTTACGATTTAACTTAACACCTGCCTTTAACTCTATATATTCGATTCTCTTCATCTTTTTTTCATATTTCATTAATGTTGTTACCTAAACTGCCTCAGCACCCCACGAAGTGTGAGACAGAACTTTCAGCACATTCATTGCTTTCAAGCCTTTTTTATTAATATATTTCAGATGTGGAATCCAAGTCAGTTTGCTATGAAAAATCAACCCAAGAAACCTTGTTTCACCAACACATGGAATTCTCTGCCCATGCATGAACAGATCTGGATCAGGATGGAATCCTCTTATACGGCAAGAGTGCATGGTTAACGTTTTACTAGCTGAAAACCTAAATCCATTCATCTCAGCCCGCTTTACTATGTCATCCATGCAGAGCTGAAGGCAGCGTTCAGCCACTGCCATGCTGAGATGAATTGTTAACGTAACAAATGTAAATTAAGAAGAAGGAAAAGGTGAAAAAGGTGGAGATACATAGAAGTGGTATAAAAGTGAAAGGCTGAATCAAAATGGTTTAGAATACTTCGGTCATATGGAATCAGTGGAATATACTAGAATGGTATAAGGTGTACGTCTTAGTGGTACTTGGAGGAGAGAGCAAAAGTCCTAGAAAGTCCTGGATGGGCTGGATTAAAGATGAATTAGATATAAAGCGACCTCGCATCCACGAAACACACGAATGCATGAAACAGAGGTAAATAGCGCAGTGTCTGTAGAAGGGACAAATACGCTGTCAATGAACATTATGTGCAGATATATGTAGTTGCTAGCTGCTAATTTTTAGCAAGTTTTCTATAAGGCAAACTCATCAGAGATTCAGCAGATAGAATATGAATGTGGCAGTGATGACTGTCTTGTCTTTATGGGAGCACAATACCTGCTAGGGGAAACGCTTTATTTTGAAAAAGAAAAGTATTATATATAGCCAAATACAGAACAAGGCACGCATATATGGAATGTAAACTAGAAAAAAAAGCCTTTCGCAATTAAAGTAAAATCAGCAATTTTTAAAAGAAACCTTAAGAGAAGGGTAAAAGCCGATATACCTGAAGTTGGGAAAGGGTTATAAATTCCTTAAAACTTGAAATCTTCAGCGAAGGAACAAGAATTAATGGCATTCAAATGGGCGACCCAAAAGTTTTAATTCCTGTTCAACACAAATACTTTCATTTAAAAAAGTTGAATATTCATTCGAGCTAAAAGTCTATGAATAAACGCCAAGGCATTTGCATAACTTTCCAAATAAAAAAAAACTTTAGCCATTTGTAAGAAAGAGTTGAGAAGGCATTTGAGTTTACCCTTAAATCTTCCATGACAGTAAGGACGAGTAAAAACTAGTAAACAATGCGCCGAAGTTTCCTCGGCGAAATCGAGTTTTCTGTCAAGCGTATAATACTGTACGAAAGTCTCAGCCACGGTGGCCTGTATTGTTGGCACCTATTGCGGTGCTAGATGGACGATCATGCCTAATTTTAGCCTTAAATAAAATAAAAACATCTGAGGCCAGGGGGCTGCAATTTGGTATGTTTCATGATTGGAGGGTGGATGGTCAACATACCAATTTGCAGCCCTCTAGCCTCAGTAGTTTTTAAGACCTGAGGACGGACAGAAAAAGTGCGGTCGGACAGACAAGCCATCTCAATAGTTTTCTTTTACAGAAAACAAAAAATCGAATAATGATACGAAAAGTTACAGATGGGGGATGGTGCAAATTAAGAACAGGATGAAAGTTAAAACACAGGGAAACAGATGTTTCATTTAAAGGAAAACCATAAATGACATAATTTTATGAAGATGAAAAACTATAGATACCGAATACTGAAGCAAATTTTGAAGGAAGTTAAAACCTTTGCAAGCAACGAAACTGATGCTATTGAAGAAAATATTAGATGACAAAATGAAGGTAATATAAGAACTGGAAGGAAAAGTAAGATGTAACTTGGCACGGAACAACGTGAATAAAATAAAGCTGGAAATTACAGACCAAAATGAATTGATGCAGACATACCAATATGAAACGGTATGGTCATAGTCAGGAAGCACAGAGAAAACTATAGAAGAATAAGTGACGAAAGGTGAAAGAGTGATTAAAATGATGCACTCCTCCATAAAGCTCAGATTTACTAAATAGCGAAACCGATGCCATTAAGAGAGTTTAAAATGGATAAAAAACTTGGACTAAATGCCCAGCCATCAAAAATTTTTATTTCTTGAAAGATTAACAGAGAAGAAATGGAGCACTTCTGTCAGAGAATGTACAGAACAAGCAATGACGATCTGAGCATTTGAATTCATATATGATTATGATCACAAAAAATGCCATTGGACAAACAATTTCATAAGTCAGGCATCAAGGCTTTAGCTGAGATTGCATATTGAGGCAAACCTTCAACATAAAAGCATGTCGCAAAACTTACGATATTTTGCAGTAACAGTTAATTTATCATGAGTTGCGATTTAGTATGAAGTCAATTAGATTTTATTACAGCTCACACAAACCTCTATCTGGTGTAGAATTTTAAAATCCCTCAAAAATTATATTTCCTCATGAAAGACAGAATTTTATTAGTAGAAAACATAAATTTAAATAGAAAGATTGCATGTATGTTATTAAGGTAAAAAAAATTCTTGAATAGCTGGATATTAAAACATAAGAAAAATACGATACACAGGGAAGCGTATAAGACGGGTTATCTCGAACTTATTTGAATCAATTCAATTCAACGAATGTGAGAGGCTAGATAACTACTGCATGCGCACAAAATACCACAGTACTGTCTGTGAAATACCACCTCCTAGATATATCCATATAGTATTTTTGAACCGAATTATACAATCGCAAAATTAGGCTATTAAAAATATTTTATTGGAAACTGAAGGACAAAGTGGAATACAATATATAATAGTCCTCTTGAA
>NC_089748.1:59403814-59411314 GCF_040412425.1 Macrobrachium rosenbergii
AACAATAATGAACAGGCAAGAACATTAATGATTCAGTCACTGAATTGTTCTGCAGCCATCGCTTTATCACCTACCCTTAACTAGATATTGGATATAAAATAGTTTTATGATCTCAAAGGTCTTCTTTGTTTCCGTTTCAACTGTCTGATATCGTCTAATATTTTTCACATCAATATATATATATAATACATTTATTACCGGAATATATATATATATATATATATATATATATATATATATATATATATATATATGTATATATATATATATATATATATATATATATATATATATATATATATATATACCATTGTCACTTTGGGAAAGTCTTTGTGATGAAGGCCTTTGTGCAATGCATTCTGGAAGCCGTTGTTATAACTAGTGAATAATTAAACACAGAGTTACTCTAGGAAATGGATGCGCTTTGGTACGCAATGAATAATGCAGGCCAAGCGTTTCCCCGATTAAATGTTTGGACGATCTAGGTACAACATCAGTTTGCTAAGTTATTCAAATACAAAATGAGACATGTCGTAAAATTATATATTGCGATTCGTTTAGTGAAACTATAGCGATAGTCATTATCAGATATTCATACCTAACTCGAATCCATTTGGACACTGTAGTAGAAACGTGTTGTATAAATAAAAGAACTCTCTTTTTCCTTATTTCATGTCAATCTTCTTTGCTATATAAAACCACATCTATCAGATACTCTTGAAACTTACGGAAGCATGAGAACTTTAATAATAATCTTTGTAAAGTTGCAATGAATGAAACGAGGCCACCTTGTATATTGGTTAATAATTATTTAGCTGAAGCGCGGCGTTATTGCAATTAATTCCAAGGCGAACTTCCGTTAGTATGTTTTTTCTTTCCACAGCTACATATCATCCAAACTTCACCAATGTTCGCGAAAATCTGTGAGTGTTTTCAACAGCTTTTATTACATTCCAGACTTCCGTTCTTACAAGATTTTTCCAACAAAGACAGACAGACAGACACAGGCGGTAACTCTACGGAATAATACAATTTAATGGGAGAGTGGAAGAGCAAATGAAGCTTGAGAAGCGAAGTGCTCCCAACAATATATAAGCAATAATTAAATGTATACAAAGTTGGTTTACTTCATGCATATGTATTGTATAGTGAATTGACAGTATTCAAAATTTTCTCCAGTGCAATAGACGTAATAATATAGGGAAGCAATATATGAGGCGTGTAGGAGAAAATTACATGACTCCATTTTTGCATGAATTGATGCTGTTTGGAGGAATGACGTCACACTTTACGGTGTTTGACACAAAAAAGAAATGTCCGGGAAATTTTTGGACTTTAAAATGGATAAATGATTTGCCAAAGAACAGAAAGAAAAAAAATACTACTAAAACTAATTACCAACTTGCGGTATAATTTGGATATGAAAACGTAAGCGTTTTTGAATTGGAAAGATATGAATTAAAAAAGTTAACAATAAAATTACTTATTTACATAGTTATCAAAAATTCCAAATAAAACATTTGTAAACCTCTTTAATCATAAGAAAAAAATCAGTACTGAATATTACCATCTTCATCATCATCAAAAGCGAATGTCTCACTAAATGATTAAAAAACGATTGATACCTTATTATAGGAAATCTCGAATCACAAAACCACAGTGGATAAAATCGAAAGAGACAGACTCAATTAGGAAGAGATTAAAATATGCCTATCAAAATCGGAAGTGGAATTATGGCTAGCCTGGAAATAAAGACTCGATGAGGGAATGAGGATGAGCAATTAGGGAAATCACTCACAAAGGAAAGATTAGGCAGTGGTTCTCAACCAGGGGGGAATGCCCACTTGGGGGGAATTTTAGAGTTTGGGGTTGGGGGATTGTGACCACAGATTGGCAGGCTTAAACTGGCTCTAGAACCACACAAAACACAGTGTCCATCGGTCCGCACTATTGAGACGTCACGCTGAGCTCTCTCTCCACTAGCTTGGGTGCTTGTGTTAGTAATTTGTTGCATATTATTTGGAATGCACCTTTTGAGGCAGACAATTTTGAAAGGCGGTTTGTTGGGGGGAGAGGGAAATGACATTCTGACATATGGTGAAAGGTTGCATGGGCGAAAAAATGTTGACAACCACTGGGTAAAGGCATGACTGGAGGGAGGCGGTACACTTCGGAAAATGATGGTGCATAGGTCTACATACAAACCCACGCTTGCGCAGCTGGTGTTTGACAACATTGTGTTATTGGTCATATGACCTTGTAACTTAGTTGGTAAGTTGGCTTAATGTTAGTTGTTAAGTTAAATGCCAAGGTTTGCGTTTATCAAATCAGATCACCAGACGATGTACATTATACACACATATATATATATATATATATATATATATATATATATATATATATATATATATATATATATATATATATATATATATATATATATATATATATATATATATATATATATATATATATATATATATATACATATATATATATATATATATATATATATATATATATATATATATATATATATATATATATATATATATATATATATATATATATATATATATATATATATATTGATGTCAGTTTGATGAAAGTCTTTGTGATGACACCGTCATCTTGACAATGATTCTGGAAGTCGTTGTTTTACTAGTGAATGTTATTTCTCTGCCTGATATTTCTTTTATTTTCCACTGAAATGGATCACTTTGGTAATTGTACTGAATAATTCAGTGTTAACGTAATTTGCCCGATTAAATGAGTTGTTTGGATGATCTAGGTTCAATATCAGTTTGCTTATTATTATTCAAATAACAAAATAAGACATTTCGATAAAATCATTTATTGCAATTCGATCCACCCATGTGAAGTCCCCCTTCTATCCTCCTGTTATGAAGACATCATGCATAACTGGTAAAATTTATTCTGTGTAGGAATTAAAACGTTTGTATAATTTTGTTTTTTGATCTGTGTTTGTTATGTAAATATAATTAGTTAAGAGCCACATCCATCAGATAAAACCCATCCAGTTTCAGATATTCTTGAAACATAAAGAAACATTAAGCTAATAATTTCCTTGTTTTGTTGCAATTGTAATAAAATTGAGCCAGATTTGTATAAATCAAATTAATTATTTGGTGAATGTGTGGCGTTAGAATCAATTGATTCCCAAGGACGAACTTCCGTCAATATTTTTTTTGGACCATACAGCTATATATATCAAAACTTCAGCAATGTTCGCGAAAATTTATAGTGTTTTCATACAACTTTTATTACATTCCAGACTTATATTCTTACAAGATTTTCCTAACAAAGACAGACAGACAGATAGACACAGGCGGTAATCTATAATGATACAATTATATATATAGAGTGGAATAGCAAATGATGCTTAGAAGCGAAATATTCCAACATATATATATCTAATTATTAAATGTATACAAAATGGGTTTACTTATATGCATATATGTATTATATACCGAATTATACATTATTCAAAATGTTATATCCAGTGCAACAGACGTAATAATATAGGATATATATATTCTGAGGCATGTTGGAAGGATGAATTGATATTTTTTGGAGGAATATCCTAAGGGCCAACACTAATGTCTGATACAAGAAAGAAAATGTAAACTTACCTAGACATTTAAATGGATAAATGATTTGCCGAAGAATAGAAAAAAAAAAAACACTCAATTACCAACTTTAAACTGAATTTGGTTGGCTTACAATCAACAAAATGCATGTTGATATGGAAAAGGGCTGTTTTTGCAATTGGAAAGATATGAATTAAACAATAAAAGCTTGACAATGCCAATTTATAACTGAACCAAAGAAAAGCTACTGGCCTGAAATAGTTTGACACGTTCATAAAAAAAAAGACTGGTTGAATGATTGAATATTAGCATCAATTATTTGCAAAAATACCTGTTCCAAACCCTGGACCACTGAATCAGAAGATATGGCCTTAAAAGTCTAAGGCTATTTTACAAGGGCAGTGGTACAGACCACTGGATAAGAGACAGATAACAAGATCCTGGAGGAAGAATTAAAGGTTAGCCTTCAAATCAAATGACTTTCTCTCACATGAAATACATAAGCCTGGAAATAAGGAATTTATCGATTAGGGATTGAAGATGGTAACAATTGGTGAGAATGACTCACAAAACCAATTTAATTTGAGGTTTCTCAACCAAATTGCTGGGCTGAAGGGAACTTTCAAAGGGGCATTTTTTAGGAGAATTGAAAAGACCACAAATTGGAAATGGAGAGAAATTCTCTAGGAGAAAAACATAACTTCGGTCAATTGCCAGCTAGCTTTGTGTTTGTGCATTGTATTTTGTTGCATATTATTTCGAATGCAGAAGTTTGAGGAAACACTTTTGGAAAGTGTGGATGGCAACACCGCACATTATGTGTGGCTACAGTCCTGCTGGACGAGTCTGTGTACAGGCAGGGCATGATGTGTCTCCCATTCGGGTTCAAGCATGGGGCCATGAAGACATCGGTCGATCTGAAATGCAATTTCAGCCAGCAGAAAGGTCGAATGGATATAGGTTTTTGGCTAAAGTTACTAGGGTCAGCATAGCAGCCCAATTACGGTCCTAGCTAGCCCTTCTGTCCCTAACGGCTTTCTCCCCCCAAAAAATCATATGATGCTGGAGCTATGTAGGTTGGTATGGTCCCCAAAATCCGGCGATATTAGGCCTACATAAGTTGTATATATGTAGTATCTATATCCAGCCGCCATTAAATTTGATTTATATATAATGGGCTGAAGGGATAATTTTATATATAATTGAAAATATACACACATATATATATATATATATATATATATATATATATATATATATATATATATATATATATATATATATATATATATATATATATATATATATATATATATATATATATATATATATATATATATATATATAGAGATATATATAGAGAGAGAGAGAGATATAGAGAGAGAGAGAGAGAGAGAGAGAGAGAGAGAGAGAGAGAGAGAGAGAGCGTATAATTACGAAATGTCCAGCAATTAACTAAATATTTTTTAGAAGTATTTTGACCTCAAACTTTTGCTATCTGATACCTCGGACATTAAAGTAGGATCGCCATAAAATTTGTGACTTAAATCTTTTCAGTGTGTAATATAATATACTAAATAATTTTCTTTTATAAATAGTGCAAGTAAGGGAAAGATAAAATTTATATCAAAATCTCATGTCAAATATTCTTTATTTTCAAAAATAAATAGTAGAGATCTCCAGTAAGCGTGAAGTACTGACATCCAAAAATAGCCTACGGAGAAATAAGAAAGTGAATTTATAAAGCAACAATTTCAAAACCAACCTACATGAAGAAGTGCAACAGGTATCAATGTAGAGCGGAAACCCTTTCCTACGCCAGCATTAAGAATAGAAATGATAAGGGGCTAAAGGTGAATATCCACTTAAAAACAAAGTTCAATTCTCGGTAAACAACTGAACTTGTATCATTTATTTATGAACTATTTTTAAGAATTTATTTTTTTCCTTGTTAATAGGACATTGGGGGGTGAATAAGAGGTGATAAATGTCCTGGATCGAAAAGCAAACGGTGATGGGCTTCCTGAGTTGTTTGAAAGGAAGAGATATTCCTGTTAATTCCCTGGGGAAGACAAGCCAGCATAACTCGAGAGAATTAGTCTAAGTTGGGGATGGCTTCTTTGAGAAGTTACATCACTTTTACAGAGAGAGAGGATTTACCGAGAATTTTTCATGTGTTAGCATTGTCTTTGCTCTAACGTGTTTTGGCATATAATCCTTGGATAGTGGCGTGTAAATTTTGTTTTTGTGACTAGTGAAATATATTTTATAACTTTTTGCATAATATTTTGAAATATACGAAGTTCGCTGAAATTGCTGTTGGAAAATTTCATTGTTAAGCCATTGACCACCATGTACCACTAGCATTTCCTTGGAATGGCCTTTTCCATAAAATAAACTTCTTATTTTCCTAAATGAGTTCCGAAATGAATGATAAGGCTGTCACTCTGACAAAATATGAATACTGATCTGTAATAAAACGTACAAGCAGAGTACAGTTTTATTCCTGAGAAATCATAATGCAGAGTAAAGGGCTTTGTTGAAAGTCTTTTACATTTTTGTCCGCGAGGAGCTCAACAATAAGACTTGGTCGGCTTTCTTTTTTTTTTTTTAATAGAAGGATGGGATGACAATGCTATTTCATCCTAAGATATAAAGATACTTTTTTTTTTTTTTAAATATGGACGAGTGTAGAGGGAAATGAGCAGAAGAGGCTTCTTTCTTGTCTTCATATCAGCATCTCCCTACAACTTTCATTCTAAGCTTTATGCTTCTTCATGATTTTGTAGGAAAGTCAAATATTTTTGTAGAGCTCTGTTTGCAAAGAAAATTCAGTACAATACATCGTATTCACATTATTCACATTTTCCTGTCGAAATAAACCAAGGTTCCCGGTCTGAATTAAGTCAAGTGAGAAAAAATGAGGGTTTTTATTTATTCTTGGAATTCAGTCCCAACCAATCATTATATAAACATATTTTAACATAGAAACTGTCAAATCATCAGAGCATCGTTTAGTTTGGTTTTCAATTAATTTATCATAAAAAAATGTCAATTGACAAAAGACATAAATCGTTTTAAACAAAATGACAGACAACTTGAAGACCAATGGATCTCCCCTGTCAGCTGTTATATGTTGATTCTGGTGTTGTTATATTGATCTGACGTTGCCTTGAAAGATTTAATCATAAGTGCAAAAAATCATTATGGCATTCTTATTTAATCAATCCCGAAAAGCAAAAGAAGAAGAAATATGAGATGAAGCCAGCCATGAGTTTTAATAAGAAACTGGCGAACGTGTCACAAAGGAACTAATGAATGAAACCTCACGTTGATTTAATTATGAATATTAATAACTTTTGCAGAGTCAGTCTATAAAGAAGCTAGACTTTGAAGCGATGAGTAAATAAAAAGCAGAGACAACTAACAATATGACAACTGAACGTCAAATGTGCACTATTAGTGAAAATGCTTGCTGGATAGATCATCCCATGTCTCTGACCGGTTAAAGAATTTGGAATTAAAGAATGCAAGGAAGAGAAATCTAGGATTTAAACCAGAAGCAAACTGCTGTCTCTGGTTAGACAACTGAGAAATTTTGCACTTGAAAAAACATAAAAAAAGTCCATCAATAATGCAAGAATTATGTGATGTCTGTGTACGCATGTGTGTGTTTCTTTGTGTGTGTGAGAGAGAGAGAGAGAGAGAGAGAGAGAGAGAGAGAGAGAGAGAGAGAGAGAGAGAGAGAGAGAGAGAGAGGTGGGGTTGGGTTCCTGGTCCCATTTATACACTGGCATGAAGTTTAGAGCCGGCGGCCATTATGAATTAGAATTCATTGTATGTATTTTCTACTACATTGCATTTTAGAAATACCATAAAATTTCATTCT
>NC_089748.1:59416314-59418814 GCF_040412425.1 Macrobrachium rosenbergii
TCTAACCATTGGTTCATTTTTTACAGTCGAGGATCGTCTCAGCCCCCACTTCACATCCGATATTGTATATAAATATACACTTGTCCACGATGTAATCACGTAACATACGTGGGATGTACGAGGAGGCTGTTGAGGGTACGAATTGATTCGCATAGAGGCTTAAGTTACCGTACAGGATGCAAGTTATCGAATCCAGAGGCCTCTAACATCAGAAACCATGCTGTGCGGTGCAAAACAAATATCAGAGATGAAGATTTTTCAATAGTAGGGCGGGTCTCCAACCATCACGATCTGACTATCCTAGAGTCTGTTATTATAAAGAGAACTGTTCCCTCGTTAAATACTCAATTGTCGTCAACTAAGTTATAGGTTGCCTAGCTTTTTCTTTATGCATATTTTCTGTATTCTCTTAGTATTATTCTTTCATCTCGCTTGGTGAGTCTGTGTCTTGGCTCCCTTGACCTATATCTTTTGTGGTCCTTTTTTTTTCTTGTTTTATGTTCATTTATATACCTAATTTTAACGCTGCATTGTCATTTTTTGTGAATTTTAAATATTTTTATTTTTTGAAAATTTTAAATACCGTGATTCTATCTTTAGTGTAAATTATTTTTTTTAGCCTTGAAAATGTGACATGTGTCATGAAACGTCGGCAATAAATTTGTAAGAATGGAGGTCTTCGTTTCGTAAAATTTTGTTCCTTGTTATATATATATATATATATATATATATATATATATATATATATATATATATATATATATATATATATATATATATATATATATATATATATATATATATATATATATATATATGGTTCTATATATATATATATATATATATATATATATATATATATATATATATATATATATATATATATATATATATATATATATATATATATATATATGTATATGCGGTTCTAGGTATTTTGACTCTTAGAATTTTGATCCCGGTAATTTCACTCCCGGTATTTTGACTCTCGGCAAAGTGAAATCCGGTTTCGTTAACACCCGGCAATTTGAGACCCAAATAAACAAAAAGCTTATTTAAGAAGCATATTGTTTTGAAATAGCTTAGGGCAATTACCTTATTTAGGTAATGGAAATGACATAATCTGATTGTTCAATAAGTTGAAGAATTAGGTTACATATTTTTATTTATTCAAGTATATCAACAACATTTAGCAGTTTGCACCTGATCTCTTGGCGGTATGAAGGCATTTTTATAATCATGTCTAATACCATTCAGAGCACTCGTGGAGGAAAGAAACTTGTAGATGACTTAAATTACAGGGCAGAAAACAAACGAAGGGCAGAAAAAACAAACGCTGATGGATCGAAAATTTATAGGAAGTGTGAAGTGAAGAGTTGCAAAGCAAAGTGTTTTCTGAGTTGATAAATCAAGATGAAAAAACGAATTTTACATTGGACATATTTTTTTTTTTTAGTTATTGTATACTCCCTTACAGATTTTATTTGTGACATCCCCTCCCAATTTTATGGGAAAAAGACTCAGTTGTTTGTCAGGGGGAGAGGTTTTTGTTTTTATTTTCAATAAAAAATTTGTATTCATCCTCTACGGCCACCTCTCTGTTGTCAACACATGAATTGCAAGAAATGTTTTCAGCTTCAGGACTTATATTTTTGCTGACCTACGTCAGTGTTTATCCACGAAACCGATTTTTCAAACGAGGTTAATCTTTAACATTTACTTTACAGTTTCCTAGTAGCATTATTCACTCATCAGAAGAGGTTCAGTAATTATACTGAATAAGATTGACCTAGATGAAATATGCAAATGAGCTTATGGTGCACTTTATCTTCTTGAATCTGACTTTCAGTATTTTTCTGGTCATGAATTTTCTTAGCTCAATAAAATCTCAGATTTGTTTATTATGCTTTGATCAACTTTTACATTAATCAGTTTTTTGCACCATCATTCTATCATGTGATTTTATAATATTCCTTTTATTTCATAATATTCGTTTTCGTCTGGTAAAGTGTTTGTAATAATTTACCCTCTTATATGGTGGTTTTTTGATTATATAAACGTGTAATCACATGTATTCCTGCTCAACGAATTAATAATAATGGTTTTCCATCGTAAAATATCATTCCATCTATAAGGGCAAGTGTGGATCAAGGAAAAGTTACAGAAGTGATGAAGTGCAATGCCTGACACTGATGAAAGTAGTTATTATAATAGATATGTGTTAACAAGTATTGAAGATTGGCCGATTTATGTGTTCGTTTTCATAGGTTCCCTATATTCAGTTATCCATTTATAATATATGTATGTATATATATATATATATATATATATATATATATATATATATATATATATATATATATATATATATATATATATATATATATATATATATATGAGTGTGTATATATATACACACACACACATATATATATACATATATATATATATATATATATATATATATATATATATATATATATATATATATATATATATA
>NC_089748.1:59423814-59431314 GCF_040412425.1 Macrobrachium rosenbergii
TAAATTACAGTTTTTCGATGTTCAAGATTACGTGTGGCATTCACTCTTGTGTTTCTTTGATAGCCAGTCTGATGTTAACTTCAAAATAGTTCATAAAAAAGACAAAGGTATTTCTTTCATCACTTTCCAGTTATTTTTCTTTGATGCAATACCACATTTTTTTTTCCTTTTAGGCAATACAAATATTTGAACTCTACACTGTCTCTAGAATAAGTTTAACGTAAGATGAACAGATAGTTGGTTGATAGAAATAAAATTTTAGTTATATTTTCACCCCACCACCCACCCACCCCCCGAAAAAAAAAAAAGAATTTGATGGAAGAGACATCAAGAGAAAGGTTCTAATAAAATCTTGAAAACACTAAATTATGAGTCTCCTTTTATGTTTCCACAAACGGTGGATGAAGAAAGGATACATATTTTTCACTAAAACACAGGGAAGACACAGAGCACATCAAAATATTTTAATCCTCACAGGCTAAGAAAACACCTTTTTTATGGATATAAATCTTCAACACCTCACTAATATTATGTGAGATGTAACAAACAAAGAATTAGAAGGAGCATCACTGTTATATCAGTATGTAGTTGGAGTTCAATCTTTGTTATCCCTCATAAGAATGGTAATTGATAGAATAAACAAATAATAAATTAGTCCTAAATTCACGACTAAATCAGTGTTAGTATCTCCAGTTTCGTCAGAGCGATATGGTATGCGAATGCACAGCAAAATGGCCTAACAAAATCCCACGGAAGTCACAAGCGATGAAAATATTTTGGAAAAAGACTGCAGTTATCACGCATGGTTCACGTTGTTGACTTTTTAATCTGCGCCATTTTCAGCCAGTTTTTCCCACATTTATAGTTTTCCACGTTTTTCATTTTTTTTTTAACTAACTGTCATTGATTTCCGTACCCTTTAATGAATCATTGGCAAGTTCTTATTAATTCCGCTTTTGTGAACATTTACTGTCTGTTGCTTTATATTTCATCTTGTTTCAGAATCTTCC
The DNA here is from genome assembly GCF_040412425.1 of Macrobrachium rosenbergii. Classification (NCBI taxonomy): domain Eukaryota; kingdom Metazoa; phylum Arthropoda; class Malacostraca; order Decapoda; family Palaemonidae; genus Macrobrachium; species Macrobrachium rosenbergii. The sequence goes on from NC_089748.1 coordinate 59,424,825, forward strand.
TACACATTGAATTTTTCTAAAATCCATATCGCTCCTGTGTTGTAAATTCTACTGTTCCTTTACATGGAGAACATTATGAGAAACACGATAGAAAGATGCTGCATAGCCTGTTTAGAGAGAGAGAGAGAGAGAGAGAGAGAGAGAGAGAGAGAGAGAGAGAGAGAGAGAGAATATTAAACATCATCTCCTTTAATATAATCATTATCGTAGACAACAAATGATACCACACTATTAATCCCTGTTGAGTGTTGAATACGACTAAAGATTCTCATATTCATGTAGGAAATTTAATGTAGAATTTCTCTGAGATTCATTTTTAAGTCAACTAAATTAATGAAAAGTGGTAGTGGTTGACTTACAATCCCTCAGTTATGAGTTAATCCGTGCAACACTGCATTAATTAATAATGTCATCAAACAGTGCCATTACGCAGCCATTCAGTATTTGCATAACTGTGCAAGCAACAAATTTATCGATTTGAATAGTACAAAACTACTTTGATTGACAAAACGTATGTTTAGTAATCTTATACAGAGAGAGAGAGAGAGAGAGAGAGAGAGAGAGAGAGAGAGATTATATATATATATATATATATATAATATATATATATATATATATATAATATATATATATATATATATATATATATATATATATATATATATATATATATATATATATATATATATATATATATATATATATATATATATATATATATATATATATATATATATATATATATATATATATATAGAGAGAGAGAGAGAGAGAGAGAGAGAGAGAGAGAGAGAGAGAGAGAGAGAGAGAGTTCTGTGATAACACTTTTAATGAAACTTGATGCCAAGTAGTGATATCAAAGACATTTTCAGCGCCCTACACTTCAAGGTGTAATACGACCACAGCCTTTATCAAATGATAATCATATTAGCGTAAACGAAATAAAAAAAAAAAAAGACAGCCGGAGGTTAATCTTAAGTGTTGTCATAAAACTGATGTTATGATTCAGCCACAAGGATCTTATGATCACAATATAATGACCTTGATAGCTAGATGATTTAATAATAGTTTAATTATTGATTTACATTTTTATTTAAAAATTTTTAATGTATTTCTTTTCTTATAACTGATCTCAACTTTCTGTATTCCCTATTAACTTCTGCTATTTCTTTCAAATGAACACATTATTCCTTGGAATCTTGAATTTAAAGTATTTTTTCGAGAGAGTGGAAAAAAAAATATAGAAAAATCTTGTTTGGTATGTTGAAACTACTCGGTACAAATCTCAACATACCACCCTCTCTCTCTCTCTCTCTCTCTCTCTCTCTCTCTCTCTCTCTCTCTCTCTCTCTCTCTCTCTCTCTTCTTTTCCGCTATACCTTGCTTTGTGTATTTTATGCTTACAAATTATAAGGTGGAAGTCTTTCTTCTTTTCCGCCTCTTTCGTTTACCCCAACTTTGCTCCATTAAATGTTCTTTGTCTCCATAGAATGCTTAATTACCTTTTTATCACCTTTACAAAATACATGTGAAATCAAGAACCCTTTATTCTCTTTAAAGTTTTATCCCATGATGAATAGTGCTTAAACTGATATCACTCTCGAATTTTCGTTTTCGATGTCTTTCAACAGTTTTTTGTAGGGAAATGGAATAATTATATGTTGTCACATATGACAACTAATAATTTTCTGAATCAACTGGAGAGAGAGAGAGAGAGAGAGAGAGAGAGAGAGAGAGAGAGAGAGAGAGAGAGAGAGAGAGGAGAATGTAAGTTTGAGCAGAGAAGAAGTTTAGACTGAACCTCCGTAAAAAAATATTTTGAAAGAGAATTTATCTTCCATTTGGACTGAACCTCCGTCAAAATATTATGGTGCCAAAAGCAGCCAAAGATTGTAGAATATCTTGACATTTCCAGGGCTGTGTGAGATTTTGTTTTTCCTCTCATATTCCATATCTGAAGACTTTCAGTGCATTGATTTCTAAAAATCAAAACGATAAGAAGAGTGCCTTTGTAGAATCGAGAATCATCCTTCTCAAAACGATTAAAAAAAGTTAAACTGGATTATTTGGAGAAGAAGTCTGTGTGAGATTTGTGTAATGTTTTCCTCGTATGCATATTCCATATCTGAAGATCTTCGGCTGCATGTTTGACTAAAATTTCTGTGTAAAAATCAAAACTGACAAGAAAAATTCCTTTGTAGAATCGAGAATCATCCTTCTCAGAACAAGACGAATAAAAAAGTTAAATTAGATTATTTTGAAATGACGTTATTTCCAGTATTGCTCATACTGTAAAATGGAGAAACAAACCCTTCGATTAATTATGACAGAGAAAATATATTGAGCACTGGCAAAGATAAATCTGTCCAAAAGCGTTGTGCAGTGACTGTTAGATTCCCTTTTCAAAAACACTTGATGATTTGATGTGTCAGTGGATTGCAGAATTCTTTCTTCTTTGATTACAGTTATCAGGATTTATTTAGTTTAAATATATGCACATATACATAACTGTGGATTCGTTTCTCCATTTCAAGACTCATGCTACTATGAGTATTTCTTAATTAATGACCTGAATGTTAAGAACTGACAGTTACTTTCCACGCTGCTCCTACGGTAAAATAGTAAGGAACCGGAAGTCAGTTCTTCGACTAATTATGACAAAGCAAACTTGTATGGCAATGAAAAACACTTGATTTAATGTATCATTGAATGGATTGCTGAATTCGTTTCTTGTCTGATTACAGTCATCAAGTTGGTATTATTCGTTTTCAGTACTGGCTACTTTTTTTCTAGATAATACTTGTGATTTTATGGTCATTCAAGAAGTGGTTTCTGATAAACCTTAAAGGCTTATTGATTAAGTTTTATGGTACCCCGTTGCTTTGAGTGCCTTATATAAGTTTATACAAATTACAGAACATTTTGCTAAGTATAGAAAGTTCTATGTCATCGTCAACAATGGACATTAAAAATATGGTGCTAGTTTCTCTTTTGTCTCTCCCCTACGTGGGCGATTGAATTTCTGGTTTCATTTTATAACAGATTTTCGTCGGATGACAGAAAACTTACTTTTCGTAGGTGCATGTGTACATGAGCTATACGTCCTAAGTTACTAAAAATTCGTGGAACATTGTTTATACATTCTGTGTTGTTCGATACATTCTCACAAAATGACACCTATTTCAGCCGCGTTACTTTGTCTTCTACTAAACTCCGATGTCCTATTTTGTCATTTCTCACCTTTAAAACAATGTTCACCGTCTACACAACTGGTCAATTGCCCATATTCTATTTCACGCAGCGTAACCCGAAGTCGAACAGAACAATGTCCATTCCATTTCACAGCTGAGTAAATGTGGCGGTTGCCTTAGATTTATGGAAAACGAAGGAGGCAAGGGAAAAAGGAGGGAAACATTTCATGGATGTTGAATAACTGCCGTACTGTCAATTATGCATGCCGGGAATGACTCATAAAGATATATTCAAACTTCTAATATCTGTGGTTTGAAAAATATGACTCATAAAAGGATTGTTTAACCATTTTTATTGAACCTGTTACATTGTAGAGCTTTTATTCATCTTCCGGGTTGTGGCCACGTTTTTAAGGATGAGGTGGCAGACCCGAAGCCTTATCACTTGATCCCAGCAGATGCTAGTACACATTAAGAGGTGGGTGGGCTGGTTAATGGTAGTCTGGAAGGAACCCACGAACCTAGCAAACGTAAGTCAGATGATGTGCCACTTAGCCGCGGTGCCCCCATCGGAATATGTCGCCTCTCTCATCCCATATGTTTTCTTTGATGGTATTTCTTGCCGTCACCCATCCAAATTCTGAACAGAGCCAGTGTCGTTCAACTTCACCGGTCGGAAGGCTAGTGACAAAGGGATATGGTACTACCGTCGACAAGGTGTATTTGCCCGCACTTATATGTTCATATGAGTTTAAGCAAGTGTGTGTGTGTGTGTGTGTGTGTGTGTAAACGTGAAGACTTCGTGCAAGTCTGTAACCCTGTAGAAATTGTAGTATCATGCTTGCATCATTGTATTACCGCAAAGCTCTCCAAATTCCCTAAAGTCCCGAAACCAAGATGATGTTATTCCAAGAAGCAGCCATCTGGAGGCTGAAGTTAACCAACCAGATGAGAACATACGGCAAACTACTCCAGAGTTGACTTTCAAGTTAAGCGAAACTTTACCTCAGGATCGATTGCGATTAACCTGAGAGAGAGAGAGAGAGAGAGAGAGAGAGAGAGAGAGAGAGAGAGATTTTACTGTATCTAAATATGCAGTGTTCGTATGTAATTTTAATTTATCTCGGCTTTATAATTATGACTATGATTATCATTATGATAGATCGCCGTTATAACTGCACTGGACCTTTTATATGCTACTCAACATTTCTAATGAATTTCTTCATTGGTAATGACAGGTCATATATGATTTAATTAGGACGTTTCCGGTATCGGTTGCCGATCCCCTTCCATCGGCATTCAAATGAAGGTCATTTGCGGTTCTTATGACGTTGTGTGAGCGTTTTTGATTAGGATTTGTTCTTTGGTGAGCCACAGAAGTAGATACTAAAGAAACTGTCGTCGGCGTGTTTAAACAAACATGTCATCATTCATTGCATTCAATTCAGAAAAAAATAGAATGAAACAGTTGTCTATCTTCTTGTGTATATAATCTTATTATTCCACATTCAAACAAGTAAGCCAGCCGTTTTTAGTAACAGCAGCACTAGAATTTAACTCGGAAGGAATCTAATACACAAACCTTTCCTCTGTAGATAATTCGGTGCCTCGCAATTCCGTTAATTAGTGATAAAGGTCTCTTGCTTGGAGAAGGAAGTATAATTCTGACTTTCACTTACTTTAATTCAGTGAGTTGCGTATCCCCTCATTACCTTCTCTGGGGAGGCGTTCGGGAAATCGTGTACAAGATATAGTTATCTCTCCTAATCAGTTCCTCATTGGTGGGTGGGTACCGTTCTCAGCTAGCACTCTGAATGGATAAATCAAAATGGCCGGCCAATGATGAAGAATTAGAGGAATTTATTTCTGGTGATAGAAATTCATTTCTCGCTATGATGTGGTTCGGATTCCACAATAGCTGGCATGGTTCGTTGCTAGGTAACCAACTGGCTCTTAGCCACGTAAAATAAATCTAATCCTTCAGGCCAGCCCTAGGAGAGCTGTTAATCAGCTCAGTGGTCTGGTTAAACTAAGGTATACTTAATCTCTCCTAATCTCCATTGAAGCCGGCAGGTTAGCCATGAAAGGACAAATCAAAATGGAGCTGGTTGTGCAATTTTTCTCCGTAAATTCTTACCCTCCTCATTTGGATAAGCAATATGACACAAGACACGAGTTCATTAAGAGATCGAAAGAGACTGACTGGTATATCATGAAGGAAACATTGGCGTCATCTAATTATTTCCCTTTTTATTTTTCTGTAAAAGAAAACTATTGAAATGACTATTTATTTGTCCGTCGGCGCTTCCTCTGTCCGCCCTCAGATCTTAAAAATGACTGAGGCCAGAGGGCTGCACATGGGTATGTTGACCATCCACCCTCCTATCATCAAACATACCAATCTGCAGCCCTCTAGCTTCAGTAGTTTTTTGTTTTTATTTTATTTAAGGTTAAAGTTAGTTATGATCGTGCGTCTGGTACCGCTATAGGTGCCAGCAACACAGGCCACCACCGGCCCGTGGCTGAGAGGTTCAAGGGCCGCGGCTGAGAGTTTCATACAGCATTATACGCTGCACAGAAAACTCGATTGCGCCGAAAAAACTTCGGCACATTTTTTACCTGTTTGATTAAGGAACCATGGATATTGCCCTGAGTAATTTTGTAATTATTTGAATATGAAAAATTATTATAGATTACCAAGGTACACAAATACCGTAGATTACCAGTACCTTGGAAAATAAAGAATAACAAATTGAACCCAAAAAGATAGACTGCTGAGATTCTCAGACTGAATATTAATTCTCCTTGAAGGATATCATGAAAAAGTTTTGAAATTAAAGGATAGTATAAAGGAAACTGCTTATACCGGTTATTTCATTTCGCTACAACACGTAAAGCTTGCGAAATCGGGACGCCCTCTCTAAAGTACGCCGTCAAAATGTCGCACTATCATCTGAAATTGGTGTAATTACCAGCATTTAGGAGTGAGTTAAGATGCAATTAAAGTGTTAACAACATACTGCTCTTGAGATGCCTTAAGCCTTACCCCGAAAAGCTAATAACGGATGTCATTTCGGTGTTTATGGATGTTGTGTGTTTAGCTTTCCGGAAACAAATTTCAAAATAATATATATAATAACTTAATTTTCTTTATACCAGTCCATGATTGTATAAGGTTAGATGCGTTATTTTCTTATATTAAGGAGCAGTAAGAATCTGAAAAGATGGTGTGCGACTAGTGGTTACGAGTACTGTGCCATGATGAAAAAAAAACTGCGTGATTCCAACGCTTAGTGTTC
>NC_089748.1:59436314-59453820 GCF_040412425.1 Macrobrachium rosenbergii
TAAAAGAAGGTAATTTTGTTTGATGTTTTGATGTCATGTTTTGGGTGTAGGAGGCAAGGGGAGGGGGGTGCTGTGGGAAGGATGTATCTACATAGACTGATATGAGAGAGAGAGAGAGAGAGAGAGAGAGAGAGAGAGAGAGAGAGAGAGAGGCGGGGGATTGAAATCACGAGTATCTATCTATTAACGTGCCTTTTATGACGCAGCAAAAAATAATATTTATTTTCTTTATTTATTAGTTTGTTTTCTCCTCTCCTTCGCATGACGGTCATTTTTCTCCAAATCAAAGTATTATATTAATGCACTCCGTTTGCGTCCTATTGCGATGAATGTCAAAAGACAGGTTTTATTTTCTTTCCCAATGATCACTAGCCTGTGTTCACATCACAAGGGGAAAAGGAAAGAATAAAGACACTTTTAAAGAAAGAGAATGATATAAAGGACGAATCATTTTCACTTCGAAAGGTCACTGGATAACCTGTTATCATTAAACGTATATGGTCTGTTATCGGTAGACTTCCCTCAAAGGTCATTCTCCCCCACTCGTTATTGGTCTTATCGTAATTCATCATAGGAGACAACCCTTCTTCCAAGTCCATTTCGTGATGCTTATCTCTGTCTCCATCTTGAAGGTCCTCTCTTCTGTGAATTAGATTCCTTTCTCTCTCTCTCTCTCTCTCTCTCTCTCTCTCTCTCTCTCTCTCTCTCTCTCTCTCTCTCTCTCTCCGTTTGTCTTACTTTTTCACACACATCCACAGACTTAGCGTCTGTCAAAGGTAATTTGATTCACTGGCACTCTGTTCATTTATAATCGTATTAATCTTGGCAGCAGTCCACGGATTCCAGAGTCTTAACCTTTTATTTTGCTTTTCACTGTGTTCTGGAACAAAATTATACTATCATTTACAATAAGGAAAGTCTACGGATGAGTTGCGAACAAACACAATAACATCAATAAAAAGCATAAAGATTAAACGAGGTACTTTTTTAACTGCCACAGGCCGAGCTCTCTCTCTCTCTCTCTCTCTCTCTCTCTCTCTCTCTCTCTCTCTCTCTCTCTCTCTCTCTCTCTCTTATGCTACTTACGTTAAAAAAAACTGTATTTTGACCTAACCTTTAGTTCTACTTTATATATGGGCATCATATTTTTTTTATTTAGTTGCGTTTTTTACATTACTGCTAAATTTAAGAAGTTTTAAATGAATATAATTCATTCACTAATCAAGAGTAGTATTTCTTTTCTAGGTGATTTTCAAAATAAGTTAATTACTTATATTTCCCTTTAATAAAAAACAATAATTTACTTCTATTATATATTCCACTTCTCATAAAATTTTAATTTTTTCTCAAGGATTAATACCTTCTTGTTTCTGCTGTTCTTTAATTAGACTGTTTCAACTGAAATATGCAGGGAAAATCACACAAGGCTACAAGAAAGCATTCTCCTCTGATTCCCTCGAAATGTTGTAATTTGGAAGTACTGTTTGAAATATACAGGTACATCAGTGTCATGGCACCCATCTATGCATGGACAAGCAGTATCTTTTGATAATTAACCTCAGGTTACCCCTATTTTGCCAATAAAGGAAAATAATCAGTAGCGTAAAGAAATTGACAACAGATACCCAGCGCTTTAGGAGACAAATCGGTCTGTTTGTCACAGTTCGCTGTACGCTCAGACAGGGAGTGGCCATTCGCTCAGAGATTAATCGGTGATTGTTTATCTCTACCGATGCTTTAGGTGAAGCACCGGATATTGCAACCATTCTCGCTCTAGCTGCAACCCTGTGAAATCAACACGGAAGATATTCAAACTTCGGTCGATACCAGTAATTCAGATAATGTTGATATTTAATAGGAAAAAATGAATAAAAAAAAAACTGATATGATGATTAACTATGAAGACTTCTGTGGTTAAATATTACTTGTTCTTCAGAATATGTTAAAGGTCGTTAAACGTTTTAGTACCCCGAGACTGGTTGGCAATTAAAATGCTGTCTGAAGTTTGAATGATATATAATATATATATATATATATATATATATAAATATATATATATATATATATAATATATATATATATATATATAATATATAATATATATGATGTATATATATATAATCCTTCTCTTCCTCTTCATCACTATTTGGTGCATGAGGAATATTTGTTCATATAACCATTGTAAGAAGGTTTTCAGGGGCAACTGGAATGTCCATTTCTAGTGGAACAAGTGTTCCATCTTGAAATCTCCATCCCCATTCTGTTGGATTTAGACTGTTGCCCATCCACTCCTGTACTGCAAGATATGTGCGATAGGAGTGTTGCTTTGCTGCAGCACTTGTTGGTGGTAAACTGGCCAAGTTGAACTCTGAACTTAAGGAACTTCGAGCAATAGCTCTCTTGTAAGATACATGACGGTACTCGTTGAGAGAACTATAATTACTGGCACCATAGAGTTGCAGAATAAAGTCTTCACCAGCTTGCTTCACTTCATCATGAGTGCATCCACTCTTCATAAATGTAACGAGAGCCGTGTTCATTTTTCTTTTGTACCATCTTGAAAGCTTTTGACTTTCCTGACGATAAATTGCTGACACCGTATCACAACCTGTCACTGCATGCAGAGGCATTAAATAATTTTAGTTCCTCCTATGGCATGCTGAATTTCCCGTATGCTGAAAACAGTTATAGGATTGCTGCGACATAACATGTACATATCTGCAGAACTGCTTGCTTGAGCAACTAACATGACAAGCAAATCAGTATCTGTACCAACAACGGTAACTGAAGTCAGTTCAGTGTCTGCTACAGCTAGGGCTGTTGTAACAATTAACCTGTCTGCATCAGCATCTGCTTGTTTTACTAGTACACCGGCTGCTAGCATCTTTTCACTAAAGCATTTGAATGAGCCTTTTTTTTTGTTGTTGCTGTTGGCCAGGAATGCAGTTTTGACTGGTGGTTGTGGGCATAGTTTCCTCAAAAATTATATCACTAGAAATGCACTTTTGGGCTCTCCGTGTCTGTTCAGCAACCTTTGTGGAGGTCACATTGCCATATCCATCAAAAAAACTACTGTAGATTGAGCTCCATAATGTCTGAGGACATAAGAGATGTAAGTCTGGCAGACACTTGCATATGTAGATGGTTGTGGCCAAACAACTGACTGAAGCAGATGACCACCATCCAAGACAAAGAGTCCATTCTCTGGCAAATTAGCATTCTCACTAAATGATTTTTAGGACATCACCCAGGGCCTTCTTGGCTGGCTTGCGCATTATACCATCTTTAAAGAGGAAGGTGGTTGAGGAGCAAGTTCATAGGATAAGAAAGTTTCCATTTCTGAGCTGTTATTCAGGATGCATGTTATCCGATTAAATAATTGAGTTGGATTAACATCAACCTGCTGTCCCCTGATTTTAACTGTCCTATCCTTTGCACCAATTGGAGTCACCTTGTCATTGCGGTGTAGAATGATATTTGTAAACTTCTTCCCTGACATTTCAGATGCTGCCTTACAACCAACATCTACAGCACTATCACAATTCACAGATGTATCAGCGACAATTCCTGTGGCCACAGACACTAAACGATCTGGATTGTATCCAGCAAAGGTGGATGAGCTTGCAGCCATCCTATAAAGATATGGAGATCCTTGTTATCTCTTGTGATACTACTTTGGCGAAGGTCTTTATGTTGTTCTGATGTACCAGTATGAATACCTGTGAACTGTTCCAGTGCATCACATATAGGAGCACAGAGAGGAAGTGCATGCACCCACTTTGTCAAAAGTACTGTCTGTGATGCCTCGGCCGTGAGTCATTCCTCCAGAGCATTTCAGTGATTTCATTAAGAACTGCTCAATTGTTTGATCAGAGAGGTTGCCGCCCAAAAAGAATCACAACGACGTATAGTGAAGTAACCTTTCTCCGTAAATAGTCGGTATTCTTCATCTGGTATGGTTTCGTCTAGTCTTTCCATTTGTTGCAAGTACAACCGAGCAGATTTGGCATAATTAAGATGCCCTGCTGCATGGAAGTGGGGAATCATTTCCCTCACACAATCGAGATGCATTTTCAGTTTCCTGTCCTTTCTGCTCTGATAAAATGCTGCAGAAGAGCCACTTGCCGATATATTGCACCCAAAGTTTTCCTGTTCTGCTTTGGCTGGCTGCCTGGTCAATAGTTGAGAAATGATCTTATGCAGATGCTGGATACATTCCTCTTCAGATACTGCAGGGCTTCCTTGTCATGGTCAAGAAGTGCTTTGTGAAGATATTGTATGCGATCCTTGTCAATACTATCCAAAGCCCCTGGTGCACTCATCAAGACAACAAGTAGGGCAGCTGAAGTAAAGATGTGGGCACGGAGAGAACGAGAAAAGGCATGACCAGACAGCATGTGCATGACATCCCTTAGCATATACTGTCTCCCAAAGTTCTGCTAGTCCACTGCCTGTCATGATATACCCAATGCTGCCTTGATAAGACATGAGGAGGTGAAATCCACCAAGCCTGACTATAATTTTGTTAAGGTTTTCTGAAGAAGCTACTATTTCTGCCGCCTTGATGTATAGTGGTTGATCAAAGGTGACTGGACAAATTACTAAGCCATGCTTTTCGCATTGCTCTTGCGCAAAACATAGGGCTGTGTAGATAGTGGTGGGATTAGAGGGATCCAGATTGATGAAAGGCAGAGTTTCTATTCTTGATGTCTTATACTCTTCACAATTACTGGCCACTTTCATGAAACCACTCCATGATGGAAAAGGGGTAATTCAAGAACATAACCAACAACCCAGAGGAAATCTAGTGACGCTGCAGACTGGAAAAGATTGAGATTCTCTTCAGAAGCTTCCAGAGGCTCCACCACAATAGATGCTAAACCAGGAACAGCAGGTTTGCTAAATGTTCTAATAGGAATCTGTCCAAAGGCACCAACTATTTCTGCAGATGGCACTTTTACTTTACGTTTTATTGCTGAAGTGTCTTTGATCCCAGGAGGAGTTATACATGCTATACCACCCATACTATGAAAAGTATTATGTCCATTGACAGTAGCAACATTAAAATCTGCATTGTCAAAAACAAATTGTGTGAAACCATCCAAATGGTAGGATGGTTCACTTCCAGCTATTAAAGGCATGTTCAAATCTCTGAACCTCTTTGTAGTCATCAGCAAAACTCACACTGTTCAAGATGTCTATGATCTCACGGGATGCATATTTACGGTGTATGTAGACAGCAATTCCCAGAAGTAGGGTGAAACAAAGGATCTGGGTCTACAGGCAGAAATTATTGCATGTGATATGGAGATGCATTTCCTATTTGAAACTGTCTGACTTTTGCCCTTACGATCAACTAATTTGTGGGAGGAAGCGCTGCAAAGAATTGGGTATCATTGTTGCTCCATTGTCAGTTGCTTCCATGCTTGCATATTCATCACAGCCATAAATTGTCAACCTCATATCATTCAGAATGATTGAAGCAGCCATATCTATGATACGATCACTCTGGCTCTTAGTATCAATCACTTTATCAGTTATCCATTTCTCATGGAGGATTCTGTGTGCAGAGTCTCAGCTCACAACCTTTGATTTTCCAGCAAGGCTGGTTATGACAATTTCTTCACCATAATGCTCCTTGAGTTTACGATTAAGTTGTTTATTAGAGTAGCCTTCATTTCCATCCAAGTATTTGTCCATCCATTCTGATAGTTCCTGAAGAGAATACTGGCACTCATCATTGTCATCAAGAAACTGACAGAGCTTAGAGAATGCTTCTTCCCTCTGATTCTCATTTTGATTTTCCTCATTCCCTTAATTTTATAAAACAATTGAGCACACTGTCTATGGTATTTAGCTTCAGCTGCAACTAGGTCATAAACATGTTGAATACGTTGTGTCACATCACTACCCACTTGTCTTGCCTTTCTTTTGCAAGTTTCAAGATTTTGGTCTGGAATTCCAAGGTTTCTACATTACTTACTGCCCTTTTCTATGTTTGGCAAGTTTGGCATTCTGAGTAACAGGCTCTGTACAGAAAAAGCAATCACTTTTGATGTCAAATATAGGGGTACTTGACCGAAGTTCAGGAGCATTGTCTTCTTCTTCTTGGTGACACTCAGATTTTCTCTTTGCTGAAGTGATTGAGCTTCTCCTTGTGTACTGCTTCCTACATTGGACATGAATTCTCAGTGGTGTTGCACTTTCAAAGGTTTTATGAAGGCCATCATTGCGCTCTAAGCTTGAAGTCACAAGAGTTTGGCGTCCTTTTTCCCCAACTATTATAGTTTTAGGTGAGCTATCCTCACAACTCTCTTTGCATATACTACAAGACATATCTGTTGCCTGAAATTATAAGTAGATATTTACATTTATATTCTTTTAGCAGTATGTTTAAAAATAGACATGTATCATTATAGTTGTACAAAGCTGTAGTTCATTTGGGAGGCAAATTTTCCCGAGTTTTAAACATCACCATGTACTTGGGTAACAAATACCAAGTAACTGTTAAATTATGTAAAGAAAGTAAAAATTTTAAGAAGTTTAGCAAAACTGTTCTTTATTTAGAGTATATCATGCATGCATCCTCTTATGTGAGACTATGCTCTAAAGCTCATCTTCATATGCACGACTTAGCCTACGTCAGTGAATTTTTCATTTTTACCTGCCTAGTCACAAAAAAATCGCTTAGGCCTAATCGGATAAAGAGATTATTTCATTATTTTTAAGTCATTAAATGGTGTGTGGAGGTGACCCCATCAATTATCATCTTTTCATTCGAGTGTTATGAAGTACGAGTGTGACCCAGTGTTGCCATTTGCACGATAACTATCATACATTACGATAATTAAGGTTCTAGGATGATAGCATTTATGCCTATACGAAAGTGTTTTTCTCTATAATTGAGTAGCAAATAGCAGAAAAAACCTGAAAACAGACGAATTATAAGAAAATATGAGCTCTAAAAACCAAATTTGACAAAAACTGACCATGTACGATAATTTTGTTGATAATTATTGTACAATATACAATATGTAATAATGAGAATCTGGCACCCCTGGTGAAATCCAGAGGAGGCACGCTTCAGATCTAGAAAAAGATTAAAATGAGGTGGCAAATGGCAACCCTGGATTTTAGTAACCTAGTGACAGCGTTTGAGTGAGAATGTATTACAGTGTTCTCCTGAAATGTTAAAATCTCCAAGGGTTTTGTTATTTTAATGATGAAAGAGAACACAAAACCACTTCATTAAGCACTACACTTTATACACACGTCACTTTAGGTCACTATGAGAACAGTTAATAGCATGGTAAATTAATAATCAAACTTTCCTTCACCAACACACACCATTCCATGACTTTCATGGTTTCACATTCACAAGGTAACGTTGTCACTATTTTCCTGTTTCTTAAACACACTAAGCCATATCGTATAACTATTAATGCCTTATCAAAAGTTCGCAGAATGAAACCGTTTTCTTTCTATTACCCTTAGAGTATTAGCCACAAAAATAAATATAATAAACAAGGAGAACTGAGAGCAGACCGTCAACTGTCTGCTTGGTGTGTTTCCTCTTCGCTTCAGCAGTATAGCCAGAACACAGAACATTGCAAACTTGCAATATGCTGAGCATAACATTATCTTATTATTATACTGTAATTATACATTCAGTTTCTATTATCACACTTTACAATTTCCTTACTGACTACTGTTCCTAATTACGTTATTTTTCATCCTTGGTTTCTACGCCTATGTGTATTTTCAAGCTCAGAATATTCAAAAAAGGTGGTAATATTGGGCGCCATCTTGGATTATGCTACTTACAAGCTGTTGATCTTCTAAATACCTATTCTATTATAATTCTTATACCTGAAAACATAGGATAGCCACCAAGTTTATGTTTGTATCTCGTCTAGAAACAAAGTTATGAAAAAATTGAAAATAACAGCCATTTTGGACGCCAGCTTGAATTTCAAAGGTTGCACAGGGGATACCAGGAACTTTTAGTATGTCATTCTATGTATGTTCCTGCATCTATCCTGAAAAATCAGCTTGTTACCAGCTATGTCCAGGTTTTGGGTCAAAATTGACTAATACTCTTGGACTATTATGTATCTTTGTTCATTCGGGTGTTTGAATATAGATTTTCATAATTTTCCTTTTAATATTTCCTTCTAGGAATGAATAATAATAATAATAATAATAATAATAATAATAATAATAATAATAATAATAATAATAATAAAGTATCAATTTGTATTGCGATACTTTGTACAAAACAGTGCATCACATAATTAGTGAGAAATTGTGTTTTTTAGACATTAAAGAGTAGTCCCTTTGCAAAATAACCCTAATACTCTTTTCTTGCTTATAGTTACACTTATCCGTTTTAGCTCTTAAGAAAAGTTATAGCATTCACCTTTATCACACAAATGAAATATGTTACTATTCAGTGAAACTCATATGAAAGTGGCACCGCATATAAAGTATCACGGATAGAATTTTAAAGTAAGGCCGCTGAATGCATCACCCAGTGACCTTTTAATAAACAGGAAGTGGGAAGTACGTTGGATCAAACAAGCCTCCATTATTTGTGTATTAGACCACTGTTTCTCAACCTTTTTCTGGTGGTGGCCCCCTTCAATCCAGTGCAAGTTGTTGTGGCCCCTCCATGCCAACTCTGAGTTCTTACCCTCCCCCCCCCCACACACACACACCCGCCTTCCGTCCATCACCTTAATACGCCTAGGGAAGGTATATTAATGGTTCTAGTTTGAGTAGTACCATGTACTCAAAACACTAATTTCAGGCATGAATCAAATACCAATATTAATTGGAAAAATATTTTATTTGAACACTTATCTATTTACAAAAGGAATAAAAAAACAAGGAATACATGTAGGTACAATTGGCTTTATCTTGAAAGGTTTCAGTGGGATCCCTGTGACTGATGCAAGGCTGCCAACTTGTCAATGTTTGGCTTGAAAGCTGTCAGAGAGAGACGTAAATCGCCTCTTTTTTCTATGTCAAGGCGATTTCGTGTCTTTGACAGCAGGTACATCACCCGACTGAAACCAGTCTCAACCAAGTAAGACGTGGGAAAGGCAAGTAAGAGCAACTTCACATCTTTCCAGAGTATTGGGTACTTCTTATACACATCTTGATTCATCCACAGCTTCTGGTGTCCTCCACGCTTGAACCTTGCTTGAGCTGTTGTGTTATTCTGAAGTTCAATGAGACTTTCTTGTAGGGTGACATCAACTTCAGATACATCAGCAATGAAGGGATCCACAGACCAGTGTGGCACAGTCATTTGGAGTAGGTCAGAGAAGCGAGTGTCCATATCATTATGCAACTGCTTCAGATGGTCAACATACACTGCTAGGTCATCATCAAGCAGATCGGTGGATATAACTGCTAAGGAAGGAAACTGTGCAAACTCTCGTCTTCCAAGGTTCAACCAGAACAGCTTGAGTTTCCCTTTAAATGTAGTAATTGCCTCCTTGCAGGAAAACATGGTGGAGTTATTTCCTTGAAGCTCTTTGTTCAGAACATTTAGCTTTTCAAATATGTCAGACAGGTAGAAGATGTCACTCTTTGCATCAACAAGTTTCTGTCCAAGTTCTGTCCCACTAAAGAAAGAGATGACACTGTCCCAAAGTGCAACAAAACGGTTCAGGCAATTACCTTTAGAAAGCCACCTGACTTCTGTGTGCAACACAAGTTTTTCAAATTCTTCATTGTTCTTTTCACATAATTGCTGAAAGAGGCGATCTTTCAGTGCACTACTTTTTATCAAGTTGACAGCCTTGATAACATGCCCAAGTGCTTCATGAAGACGTCCTGCTAGGTTTTTGGCAACCAGGTGCTGCCGGTGAACAACACAGTGCACACAAACGACATTAGGAACAGCTTTTTTTAAGTAAGCACTGAATCCCCGATACCTTCCTATCATAGCAGCAGCGCCATCTGTTGCACAAGCCACAATGTTCTTGAGTGGAATGTTGTTCTCCTCAAAATAGACCTCAAGTTTTTTGAAGATGGATTCTCCTTTAGTGTCAGTCGTTAATTTCAATGCGAAAAGCATTTCTTGACATATTTCATCTACATCAAGAAACCTCACAAATGCCATCAAAAGAGCAGAATTATCAGGTAAAGTTGATTCGTCGAGTTGAAGCGAGAAATCATTCACCTGCAGTTTTGAGATTAATTGGTTTTCAACATCAGCTGCCATCTCATCAATACGGCGTGATACTGAGGAGTTGCTCAGAGGAATAACACTAGTTACCTCTTGTGGACTCTGATTCATGACTGTTGAAAGCACTACAGCCACTGCCGGCATGATCAGAGATTCACCGATAGTATGAGGCTTACCTGCTTTTGCAATCAAATTTGCTATCTTGTAAGAAGCCAACATCCCTCTGTCTACTTTTGCCACTTTTTGGGTAAACATATGATTCACTGTCATCCTTCCTTGGAACTCATCACGTAATTTCTTGAAGAAATCTAGCGGCTTGTCTTTCTTGTCTTTATGTGCAGTCTCCAGATGCTTTTTCAGTTTGCTGGGACGCATACTTTCATTTGAGAGTGAGGTCATACACAGCAGGCACATAGGCATTGTAGTATTTTGTGGAGATTCAATGAATCCAAAAGCAAGATATTCGACAGAATACTGTCTGCATTTTTTCTTAGCTGGACTGGTCATGCTTATCTAAAATAAAAAACAAACAAAACTCATTAAAACTCAGTACCGCTATTATTGTCTGGGAAATCATTGCCCTCCACATATTCAAACAAGCAAATAAAAAAGCAAAAGTTATTAGCCATAAAAGATACTCTTACCCCTCCCTCAATAACAAATAAAGTGAATAGATAAATAAAATTCATGACAAGTATGTGTGTGTGTGTACTGAGTGTACATGAAAGAGACTGTGTATGTAAGTATAAATGTATGTTTGTACACTGTATGTAAGTATAAATGTATGTTTGTATGTACATACGTATGTGGATATAAAGTTATCTTTCACAAACCTCTTTGGTAGAACTTAAATCAAGTCTCTTCCTCAAAAAGTCTATGTTAAACTGAAAGACGGATCTATTATTGAAGAAGAAACAATATAACGGTTATATTATAACCCATATACCGTTGCTGTTAAAATTGTTTATAAACATCTTAATGGTTGTCGTTCGGAAGTTTACCAGTCAGCATAATCTTTGATAGTTCAGTCTTTTACCACTCTGCCTGCTAGAGAGAGGAGAGGAGAGAGAGAGAGAGAGAGAGAGAGAGAGAGAGAGAGAGTTAATGGTTTTTGTCAAGGGTCATAGTTCAGCCTTTTACCACTCTGCCAGCTAGAGAGAGAGAGAGAGAAAGAGATTATTGAATATTTCACTGTCTGCAAAAAATTACCTGGTATATTGAATTGAATGATGTTCAAACTAAACTCAAGCATATTAATGATTTATTTCAAAATATTACACATTTATATATTTTGTGGGTCCTAAATTTTCTGTAGCCCCCATGGCCCCCATTTTTCAAATTTTGCCTTGTGGCCCCTGAAAAAATCTCATGGTTTAAAGAACCCATATGGCCCACGTTGAGAAACACTGTATTAGACCATAAAAATGAGAATTTTGTTTTATGTTTAATATTTTTGTGGACAGGGGGCACTCTTCCATAATGTGCTCCTCCAGATATTAGCAAAAGTTGGACCCAGAGGCGACCCCATTGCCATCCCACGCACCTTTTTATAATAAATTGTTATTAAAAACAAAGGCCGTGTCCATCACGGCCAATTCTAAAAGGGTTCTAAAGGGGTCAAGGTTAAAATGAACAGTAAATGGAATCGGGTTAAAATGATTTGGCCAAAATTATATCAATGGTTTCTCGGACAGGTACAGTTGTGAAGAGTGTTTCTACATCTAAACTGGACATATAGAAGTCTGAATCCTGTGGAAATATTGGTGTTCTAAATTCTTCAGAATTCTTTAAAGTGTATTGGTTATCAGTCAACGGCTCCAATAGCGGTACTAAAAATTTTGTAAGTTTTAGGTTCTGTTTTCTCTTAAAGTAGATCTGCAAGAAATTGAAACTTAGCATTGTAGTCACCCACACATTTCCTCTGTTTAAACAGAATCCCCACAGTTCCATTTCTTCCGTAACGCGGGCTCTGTTTCACCTTATTTCCTAATGTACTTAAGAAGGATCATTAACCCTTCTCTTGTGTGATCTATGCTTTACTTTACTGAAGTAATGCTTGGTCAGACCAGCCAAAGGAGTATCACAGAACAAACATTTAATCAAAGTTCGATTGCCATCTTCATGGGGAAAAGGCCAAAGAGCAAGTAACTTAATTCTAAATAAATGTCTGACTTATTCCGGTTAAATATATTGTGTCGATACAAATGATAAAGATAAACATGTTGATGATGATGATTAAGGGAGAGAGAAAAACTACTGAATATTACAGAAAATGAAGCAGATTTTAGGTTGATATGACAATGCCATGGCAGACAAATTCATGAAATGCCTGAGGAGATAAATAAAAAAGAATATATATATATATATATATATATATATATATATATATATATATATATATATATATATATATATATCAATATATATATATATATATATATGTTATATAATTTATATATATATATATATATATATATATATATATATATATATGTATTTGTTACCTGACAGTGGGCCGTTATGCAGGTTCTTTAACATACTCAGGAAAGGGCTGTCATGACTGTTTGGCAGATGCAACAAACAAGGAGGGAAAACAACAAAAACAATAAAATGAGCAGTTTAAAATTAATTTATTTTTGCAAAAGTATTTACAAGTGAGTCAGGTCTGGTAAAAGATAAAAACCACAAATACAAAAAATGCCAAAAGAGCAGCACTAAACAAAATCAAGTTAAATAAACAAAAAGTAGCTTTAAAAAAAAAAAGGCAAAAATAAACAAGTGAAATCAGGCAGATAAAAAAAAAAAAAACATTTTTTGTGTTGGTGATGTAACATTTATTTACATAGTATTTTAAATATTTCTTGGTAATTTAACATTGCATACGTAATTTAACATTGCCGTAATTTAACAGCATATTTGATTTTGATATCTCATGGTTAAGATTTTCTTTTTAAATCTTGAGTAATTCTTGATAGTTTAAACTTGATTAATTTAAACTGATAAAGGTTGTTGTGAATTAGTTTTGTTTCATAATTTAATCAAGATTAATTGAGTGTTGGTTAATTTCAAGTAACGTAAATTTTTTCAGATTGGAATTCTAATTAACTGTGAATTCTAATTATAAACTTTGAATTTAAAATAAATTTTGTATTTAATGTTTTTAGAAAAAACAGTGTTTAATTTATTGATCACCAGTGAATAGGATTGATTATGTGTGCATAAGGCAAAGTGATAAACATGTTTTGTTCTTTTAGTTTTGCTAAAGTGAATTAAGACCAGGAAACAGTTAGAGTTTTTGATGGAGTGATGCCCTTCTACTCTAGAATATTTCTAGTTTAATTTTTGATACCTCACACATATTCTGATAGACTTAGTTTGATTTTTCAAGTAATTAAGTTTTTCTTAAGGGATCACTGTTACCTTTAGAGTAAACATCAAAACGTAAAATTAATGTTATGAGAGAGTATCTGGCAGGAGGTATATTTTTGAATCTTGGGAAGGTATTATGCATATATATATTATGAAACCATTATATATATATTATATTGTTTAATAACCATATACTTGATATATATATATATATATATATATATATATATATATATATATATATATATATATATATATATATATTTGCTGTATATATATATATCATATATATAGTTGTGTAAGAATGGGTGTGTAGAAAATCCTGAATGTATGTTTTTGTGTGTGTGTTTGCTGTATATTTAGAGAGTCAAGTGGACAGAAAGGCCACACAAAAAACCAAAAGCCACATTGGAAGTAAATATGGAGGCTGAAAAGGTGATACGATTCGTGTGTTGACAGTCGTGAGAATGGGTGAGTAGAAAATCCTCGGACGAAAAAAACTTATTTTCTCATGGAAACATCTACTTCATAACTGAGGACACCTGGTTTCTGGCGGATAATAAAGAAATAACAAACCATAGAGGAACCCTCTGGTCTATTATTAAAACTCAGTCGAACGACTGATAAACTGACAAAGTTAAAGAAAAAATATATAGAAAATATTTAAGCATAAACAAAAATAGCATGAAGTCGAAAGCCATTTAAACAGATATGGTAGCTTACTTGCACCAGAACTTACTTACATTTTTGTTTTCTTTAGGAACTGAAGTGACGATTAACTATACGCGCGAAGATGGATCATCTTTTTCAGAAACAGTCATAAATATTTAGATATAATGCGATCTGTGAGCCAATAGGGGCAATCAGATAACAAAATATATTATTGTATGTAACTGAAGAGCGAATATTTAATCAGTTATGCTTTCCCTTATTGGAATTATCTACAATTCCAGATGAGTTAAAAATTTTACTAGTCTACTTTTATCAACTCCCTGAAGGATGAAATAATAAAGCAGTTTAACATTTTTAATAGTAAAATTGAGGCTGAAAAGATAATAAAGAACTAACAAACCATAGAGGAACCCTTAGAAAAGTTTATATACAAAAATAAAAATAAAGTGGCTTGCAAGAACAAGAGCAAAAAAGTTATTTCCTAGAGAACCTGGTTCAGCGGATGTGACTGGAAGATCAAGTAGGGTTGGTTCCAAGGGCCTCTGGACTCATTAGGAATCTTTGTCTATTAGTTGCTGACTCCAAAGGCATATTAACATAATTGTGTTTATTATTTACTGGTGCCTCTACTGATTATGTCGCGGTTTGTGTGAAAGTCAATTTCGGCTAAAACTAAAGAGTCGGTGGACGTTACCACAACCAGTATGAATGGCTTAGGATTTGCAAATGATTTTAAACTGAAGAAGTGATAGGTTGAGGATAACAAAAATCCTTGAAAATTAATACAAGCTTGGGAATATGTAGAATACACACACATATACACAGTATATATATATATATATATATATATATATATATATATATATATATATATATATATATATATATATATATATATATATATATATATATATATATATTTCGTTTCCCGCGACTGGACATCACAGCCACTTCACTTTCTTGCACTTGGATCTTATGGTTTTGTAGTGACAAGCATATCCAAAAAAGCGCGAAGAATTCGAGAAATTAAGAGGGCATTGTGGCTATTATAATTGCTTATGTCTCTGGTAAAAGTGACTAACAGATTCTACATATACAGTATATTTCAGCCTAAAAAGCAATAAAAATGATTGCCCACTTGGCTACGATGGTGAGGATGGGTCTATTCCAGTTCTAATAAATATATCTGAAAACGACAGGTATATGTATGTACGAGAGTTAATAGACTTTTATCGTTCTCGTGGTCAGTTCGGCAACGTGACCTCTTTGTGATTATGGTGACACGGGTTGGTTTCCCGTGACTGGACATCACAGTCACTTCAATGTCTTGTACTTGGATCTTACGGCTTTGTAGTGACATGCATGTCCAAAAAAAGTGCGAAGAATTTGTGAAGTTAAGAGGGCATCATTGTGGCTATTACAATTACATATATATTAGTTTATTCACATCACTGTGACATTTTATATAAAAAGACTGAGCTACCAAAGTCGTTTAATATCCAACTCGCGCTATTTCGGGAATCTCACCAAAGGGGAATTATAGTGATAAAATATGGTGTGGTGCCTAAATGATTCGAACACTCGACATTATGAACAAACGACTTCCAGTCGACGGTCAAAACCACTGTAAGTCGTTGGTTCATACTGTCGAGTGTTCGCGCCACTTAGGTACCAAACCAGTTATCACTTATACAGTAATTCCCCTTCGGTGATACTCCCGAAGTATGCGCGAATTAGATATTAAACGACATTTGTAGCTTAATGTTTATATATATATATATATATATATATATATATATATATATATATATATATATTGTCAAGGATATACATCCCTCCCTCCTGTAGATTTCCGTGCATTATTTAATTTTGAAATAATCTGCTATTCATTTGAATGTCGGGCCAGGAAATTTGGTGGGCGACGGACGGAAACAAGCATAGTTGGAACCAGATCAGGGCTGTTAGTACCAGTGTGTAGCAGTGGGGGGAACACCCCTTATCGCCTGATCCTGGGAGACAATAGGCACTCCCTTTTTCACCCCCATCACGCGATGGGGAAGCATTTAGGTATGGGGAAGGTCAAATAGGCCATTTAAAGCTAGGGACCAGGTAGGATTTTAATCTTAAAGCACCTAATTCTAAGTGTGCTTTTCCTCTGCCCTCTTTGCTGGTTCTCTTGACATATTTGCAGGGATGTCGGACTAATGCTGAGGCCCCACAAGACACAGCTAGCTTTGGAAAAACAGAAGCTTTCTCATCTCAGAACCGGGTGGGTCAGTCGCCCTATTCTCCGTTCACGCTGGTTGAACTACCGACGACGGACAGCCAAGATGACTGTTGGTGCCACAATTATCAGAGAAGATTTGTCCATCGCAAATAGTCAGTAAACCAGCCCTTCCCCCTTTTACTTCAACTCCTTAAAATTCCATTTCTTTAACTTTAACTCCTTCCTCCACAAAGCAATCCTCCTTTGTACGAGTCCTGCCTGCCTCCCATATCTCGCCATTAATGTGCCTTGAATTTCAGTAGAGATCTCGTGATAATCATCTATTTATCCCTCTCCCTCAGTGCAATTTAAGGGCTATTTAGGCTAAGCAATATAAGTGTTAATTTTCTCTTTGTGCGAGTGCTTGTGCTTGTGTTAAAGCCCAATCAATTACGATTTCCATACTGTGCAATCGTGATCTCCTTATAATTATCTGCTGGGCTACGTAGTGGTTAATATTTAATTGTGTAAGTATCCCCATTTATAAGGGGGATTCCATTTCCGTCTGTGTGTCTCCGTGGTTAATCTGGGACCTCTCTTTCAGGAGAGACAAGCTGCCTGATTGCACTCCGTGCTCCATTATTTAGCCTGCCACCCCACAATCTTGATATTCCTGGTCGCAATCGATACCAAGTCCGTTGTGGCCCGAAAATGTTCATATGAATTATTCTCCCATCCAGGAGTTCCATCATTTGCATCATCTGAGACTATTTCGTGTAATCGGGGCCTGACTAACTATTATTATTATCATTGGATTGATTGTATTGCACATTGGCCCCCTTATTAATCAGCTTGCTTGTTGCCAATCATTGCATTATTGTTCCATGTGTCCTATTAACGAGTCTGCCCATCAGTTATCATGTCGTATTGTTTGTCCCCTTGTTTCATTGCTAAAGTCTCTGTAAATAAACCCCTGTAAATTTGTAAAAGAATTCTGATTCCAAATGGCGACCTTTCTCATTCAATTGTAAATCCAGGAAAATCTAAGGTAAGTTTTCAAA